>NC_134787.1:60336750-60346750 GCF_046742065.1 Oratosquilla oratoria
GCAATTCACTTTTCCTTGTCTTCCATTAATCTCGTATGATGCTCATATTTATACATGAATATTGATACACACACACACACACACACACACACACACACACACACACACACACACACACACACACACACACACACACACACACATATATATATATATATATATATACATACATACACTTAGGGCCCAGGTTTTCTTTTATACACACTGAATTGAACACCACAGCATTTTCACAGTTATTAATTTTCTTCTTAATATTTTCAAGTTTCCTCTCTAAAGTTCTAATATTGGGAGGATGAACGGAAACGAACTTTCCAAAGTTCTCCCATTTTAATTATTCGACGTTTCGACTGCAAAGAGTCATTTTCAAGATACAAGAACAGTTAAGACAACACAATATACAGATACGTTACATGATCACAGGAAAAAATTAGAATGCTACACCCTTAGGTCAAGCGCGATCTTTAAACTTCCGATGACCTGACCCTGGAAGACTTTCTCAGAGCTTGAGGAGGGGAAGGGGAAGGGGGAGGGAGAGGTGAGGGGGGGAGAGTAGGAGTCGGAGTAAGGTAAGGTGAAGTGGCGTGCCTAGTATGCACAGGGAGGTTATGTACAACATGTCGCGTGGACGTTATTAGATAAGGAAATAGCAGCCACCAAATTAGCATGTACATTGATCACAGGAGACAATTCTCTTACAATTCTTCGCCTGCACGACCGCGCAATACAGCAGAATAACTTCACCTTAGATTTCCGGAGGAAATTGGTTGAAGAACAGTTCCAGCACAAGAAGTTACAGTTGCAGTCCTTACGTGAAGAATTAGCAAAGGCTACCACTCTTTATGATTCCTCGTCCGTGAGTCTCGACCTGAAGCAGCAAACGATGGCCGCGCTTGACAACCTTGTGGCCTCCCATTTTCAAGTGGGGCGGACTCGTATCCTGAAGAAGTTGACCCGGCTTTATGGTGGTTCCTTGGCCATCCCTAAGCCGTCAGATAGCTTTGTGAATCTCTCGAGTGCTGTTCTTTCTCCGAAATTTAACAGTGTCAACAAAAAGACCCAACTTGCATTATTGTATGATAATCTCTGTAAATTAGAACGTGAAGGCAAAATCTCTATCAACCCTGACCTTCAAGAGAACTTACAAGCAAAGAGCACTAAGAAGAGACACCGTCCCTCTCAGAGTATTTTGTCCCCTCGCCTTCGCGAGGCCGCACAACAGCTCCGTGACAATGAGCACATTATTATTCGCAAAGCGGATAAGTCTAATACCTTTGTGATCCTAGATCGTGACTGTTACATGGATAAGTGTAATAATCTTTTAGGAGACCCCTCTAAATTCAAACCTTTGTCGCGTAACTCCACTGTTAATCTGAAGTCTAAGGTTAATTCACTTATTCACGCTGCTAATGCGGTCTTATGTGACCTTAAATTTGATTCCATTACTGGTGATTTTACCCCCGGCTATTTTTACGGGAATGTTAAAACCCACAAGGAAGGTAACCCCTTAAGACCTATCATCTCTCAAATCCCTACCCCTACTTATTCCCTAGCTAAACGCTTAAATCAGATCATCACCTCTTACACCCCCACTACTCATTCCCTTAAATCTACTGATGAATTTGTTGACATTTTAAGATGTAACAAGCCCTCGGGCATTTTAGCCTCTCTGGACGCTGAGAGTCTCTTTTCCCATGTCCCCTTGATTAGAACTATAGATATTATCTTAAATTACACCTACCGCCATCCAGTGCTCCCTCCCCCCAAATTTTCTGAGCCTATATTGAAAGACATGCTCCTGGCTTGTACATCAGAAGTCCCTTTTAAATGCCCTTTAGGTAATGTGTATATTCAGACTGACGGGGTTACCATGGGGTCCCCCCTGGGGGTTTATTTGCTCAAGCCTTCATGGCCCATGTTGAGGAAGAAGTAATTAACAACCTTACCATTAAACCCTCTTTGTACCGCAGGTATATAGACGATAATTTTGTGTGTGTTAATGACCTGCGTTTACTTGAAGAACTTAGATCGAACCTCCAGGAAGTTTCAGGTTTAAGATTTTCTGTTGAGTTAAATGATAACAACAAACTCCCGTTTCTTGATGTTATGGTAGACGTATCATCTGACAACTTCATCACTTCTGTTTAAAGCAGGCCCACCAATGCTGGGAAATGCATGAACGGTGAGAGTACAAAAGAGGTGTCATTAATGCCTACGTGCGACGGGCGATTAAGGTTTGCTCGTCCTGGCATTCTCTCCACTCAGAACTTCAATACCTACGCCAGCTGTTAGTGAATAACGGTTATTCCAACACAGACTTTGACAACATCACTAATAAAATGCTTGACAGTAGTTTGTATAACCATACCCCTCCCCACAATAATATCATCAATGTTTTTATAAGAATATCCTCAGCAGCGCTTACCGTGAGGATGAGAAATGCATTAAAGACATGGTTTTTTGAAATTGTAAACCGGTGGATGAAAATGATGTCTTGCGCTTGGTGATATTTTATATATATATATATATATATATATATATATATATATATATATATATATATATATATATAAAACGCACTAGTTCCCTAGTCCTCAAAAATGATTTGTCTGGCACTTCTGGGATGCTGTCCAAAACTAACGTAGTCTATCAGTTCAATTGCACTTATGGAGACTGTCAGCTCTATTCTCGTAGCTATGTTGGTTATACGAGATGCAGCCTTAGCAGACGTTTAACTCTCCACCTCCAACAGGGAGCCATTAGAAATAATTTTGAACAGTATCACATGTCTGTGTTGGATAGAGCAACCATTGTTCATAACACTGAACTGCTCGCCCAGTATAACAACATTAAGGAACTGAAAATGTTAGAGGCTGTGTATATAAGAGAATTTTCTCCTGTGATCAATGTACAGGCTAATTTGATGTCTCCTATTTCCTTATTTTATACGTCCACGCGACATGTTGTACATAACCTCCCTGTGCATGCTAGCCACGCCACTTCACCTCACCTTACTCCGACTCCTACTCTCCCACCCTCACCTCTCCCTCCCCCTTCCCCTCCCCTCCTCAAGCTCTGAGAAAGTCTTCCAGGGTCAGGTCATCGGAAGTTTAAAGATCGCGTTTGACCTAAGGGTGTAGCCTTCTATTTTTTTCCTGTGACCATGTAACGTATCTGTATATTGTGTTGTCTTAACTGTTCTTGTATCTTGAAAATGAGTCTTTGCAGTCGAAACGTCGAATAATTAAAATGGGAGAACTTTGGGAAGTTCGTTTCCACTCATCCTCCCAATATTAGAACTTTAGTGAAGAAACTTGAAAATATTAAGAAGAAAATTAATAACTGTGAAAATGCTGTGGTGTTCAATTCAGTATATATATATATATGTATATATATGTATATATATGTTTATATATATGTATATATATATATATATATATATATATATATATATATATATATATATATATATATATATGTGTGTGTGTGTGTGTGTGTGTGTGTGTGTGTGTGTGTTTGTACTGAGACATTGTGACAAGTTGAAAAATGTGGAAAAAGAGAGTCACGGGTCTCGTTCCGAGTTTATTCCTGACCGGTTTCGCTCAGAGTAACATTCCTCTGAAGAAGCTACAAGCGAAACCGGACAGGAATAAACTCGGAACGAGACCCGTGACTCTCATTTTCCATATATATATATATATATTATATATATATATATATATATATATATATATATATACACACATATATATATATATACATATATATATGTATATGTATATATATATATATATATATATATATATATATATATATATAGAGAGAGAGAGAGAGAGAGAGAGAGAGACCTTCTGTGAGGGGGGCCGTCCTAGTCTTCCTGTAGGGGGAGTTTGTGACGTTAAACCATATCATATCATATCCTATCATATCATATCATATATACATACATATATATATATATATATATATATATATATATATATACATATATATATATGTGTGTGTGTGTGTGTATATATATATATACTTATATATATATTTATATATATATATATATACTGTATACATACATACACACACACACACACACATATATATATATATATATATATATATATATATATGTATATATATATATATATAGGGTGTGTGTGTATGTATAGGCATGATATATGTATGTATGTATGTATCTGTATATATGTGTATGTCTGTATTTATATACATATGTATGTATACGTATACATGTATGTATAAATCTTCCACTTGCACGAGTTTATCATGCAGTCAGTCTTGCCTAGATTGTGTGTTTGAATCTAAATTACTCTATCTCTGTTGAGTATTTGTGTATTCCTCTGATTTTGTTCGTATGTTTGTTTTTGAGTTATAGGCAATTTTAGAGCTGTCTAATTGGAAAATGTTTTGTGATGTTTGACATAGGGTACTTATTCTTCTATGATACAAGGTTTGTTTTTGTATATGTTTGTGTGTATGTGTGTATATGTGTGTGTGTATGTGTGTAAATGTGTGTGCTTATGTGCGTGCGTGTGTGTGTATCATCTCTGCTGTCACCAGTATGAAAAACCACTCAGCTTCACTAAAACCATCACATTTCACCAAAGCACTGTCGACGTCGATCACCTATGGACTGCCATAAGAATAAGACTTTTGTATAATATTTCCTTTTTTCAGGATGCATGTAAGGAAATACCTTTACATAATGTCTTCACGGAATATCATATTCCAAAGGAATTAACTTTATTCTGAAGATGACGTATTTCACCTAATTTGTTTGTGTCATTATGACATTTGGAAATAAACTCGCCTACTAGGCTTCGAACCCTCGCCTGAGCGGCTTGCTTTACGGTACGGTCTTCGTCTTATACAAAGTAATCCGCTCAGGCGATGGTTCGAATCCCAGTAGGAGAGTTTCTATACCTAATTTATTCATATTGCTTATTAGTGATTTTACTTAGTTTAAGACGGGATCCTATATTGAGTGTGTCTGGATTTATCTTTTATTACATCGCTATGATGGCATAATTCACAGATATTCTGGCAATCTGAAGATGTAGGACTGAGCTGGACGGTATTGTGAGTAATATATGAGAAAATGCTCTTTTATTTCCTGTTGTTTGCATTCTAGCTTCTCCTTATTTCCCCTTTACTTTATTCATATTGATAGAAAACTTTTACACTTATCTAACTCCTGACACATGTACTAAACCCGTATCTCTTTCATTTCAGGTAACAAATCTCTCTTTTCGTGGATATTGGCTCTCAATTAATCTTCCAGTCCCTCAATCGCCTGCTATTTTTTTCCTGAGTCCCAGTGTGACTGTAAGGTAAGTTTCCGTTCCGATTTTACATTTTTAATTGAATTTAGGAATAAATGTTCTATTTGCTTATGAATTACTCAGGTAGGAAAGCAAGCGAGGTGCATTGCATTACTGATGAACTAATCATTAAAATAACTAAACGCACTGTGCAGGAACTGAAGGCTATCGCAGTAATTTGATTGTGAGGCGCATACTCTATTAAATCTATACTTGTATTGCAAAAGCAACGGGGAAAGTGGCTCGTGCATATTTTACTCTGTACTCAATCGTTCCTTTGGAAGTATGAAGACAGCGCAAAAAATAGATAGAAAAATATCCATTTTACCTTTCAACTAACGACTATTGGTGTCATGGGGATTTTATGGATCAGTTACCATTCAATCTAAAGCCAATCAGATAAAGTAGACTATATAGATATAAATATATATATATATATATATAGACATATATATATATATATATATGTAGATACATATATAAGTATATATATATGTATATATATATATATATACATATTTATGTATATATATGTGTTTATATGTATGCATGTATGTATAGGAGTAAAACATGTATAAAATGTATATATGAAAACAGTTAAATAGGCAAATATTTCTTTCGTTTCTCAAATATTTTTCTCTAATAAGATTCATACATACATGTACACAAACATACATGCGTGCATACATACATATATATATATATATATGCATACATACATACATATACACATACATACATACATATACACATACATACCTACACACATACATACATACATACATACATACATACATACATACATGCATACATACATACATACATACATACATACATACATACATACATACGTACATACATATATTATACCAAAAGTCCCTTTCCCCCTTACAAGTGAGATGGCCAGCAAAGGCATGCAATGCAGCATGACGCAGCACATCAGCATTAAGGCCTGACAGCCGAAGCTGGTTTACCCCCACCGTTTCGCTTTATGGCAACCCACCTCCCTCGTTTACTCACGAAAGTAGAGCCGATAAGAAGAATTCCATTTGGGTCGCGTCAACTCATCGTCCACTCACAACTACTCACACATATTTCCAACCCTCTCCACTTCCTGTTGAACAGCTATTTCTTATTTTAGCCAAGGTCCCCTTCACTCAACCCATCCATCCCATTTTGAGATCTTTCCTTCAAGCTCATTCCTCCCACCTCTGCCTACCACACTCTTTTTGCTAGTCCTTCTTCACTCATTTTTCCGCCAACCCAAACCATCCCAGTATTCTTTGATCAACCATGTCTGTACACTTTCTTTCCAAGCCGGCTCTCCATTTCATTCCCTTATTCTTCACTCTATCCATAGACATATAGTATGTATTGTATATGTAATGTAGTACAGTATATCACGTGTTATACCCAGTAGATTATATCTATATTATACATAATACATTAGTATCATGATATATGTTAAAACTTTTCAGATGCCTTTCATTGAAAATCATGGATACATGTATTTCGTCAAATTAGATATGTATATACAATGTGTGTATTACGACGAGAGCGAGAAACAGATTATCTGATGAAGAAAATAATTGATCCAGATGAAATCTCAGACTTCACCTTGCTAACAAATATTTTGGAAAACAACGTCACCTCAAATGTGAGATTTGTTTTCCATGCAAAGGCAAACAAGTCCCCTGTGTACAGTTAGGAACAGAATCAGAACAAGAAAACTTTAAGGCAAGAAATATGAATGCTCCACTTGAATATTTTATCGGCAATAATCAACGTTTCTATTCTTGGTGCAACATCTCGCAGAAGGGATGGGGAGTTCGATGGTGGTAAAGAATGAATTGAATCATACAGGAGGGTTAGTAGATGCTAAAAAGGATATTTGTTTTTCTAACGAGTATTATAGTGGAAAGATGCTTGCCTGGTTGAATTTATTTGTAAAAGAATATACCTAAAATGTTTAAATTGCCCAAAAAGAAGTATATATCGGAGGGCTCAGTTTTGCGCAAGACGGAGTGAATGAGTGGGAAAAGTGTTTTGGTGACTTTACAGAACAATGGCTTTCTCCGTCACGATCAGATATAATTGAAAGGTCTGAGGTCAACTGTCCTGCAGCTGTTGTTCTAGAAGACTGGAGTCCAAGATAACCTTTAACAAATCCTTGAAGAGAGGTCATTGTTAATCGGTCTTTCGTGATTTAATTCACGTTTGACCTTTGCCTTAGGTGTCTAAATGTGTCTAATGGTGTTTAACTGAGTATAAATGATTGCCTCTTTTTATTAATCTCACAGGAGAGATTTAGAGACAGCGGGATTAGATGCTTTGTTATGTATTCGGTATTTTGTGGGATTCAAAACTCTTGGTAATTGTAATTCTTTGTTCGTTACTAAACGTCGCAGAGTCGTCTTAGTATTAAGAAATAAATTTTCTTTTGTCGTAAAGTTAATACGACAGGCAATAGTTTTTAATATTTCCAAGAATGAAATTGGATTATAAAATATCAAATTAGATAAAAAAAAGAATAAAGTTGAAATAATATAAACAAATTTGCAAGTTGTTTTTTTCACCCGAGGAAATACTTCTTACCAGTTTAAATAATATAATTGAAATACTTTTTTTTGTCTTAGTTTTAAGAAATCAAATTTCTTTTGTCGTGAAGTTAGTATCTAACATTTGCAAGACTAAAATTAGATTACGTAATATCAAATTAGATCAAGAAAAGTAAAATTGAAATAATATAAACAAAATTCCAATAAATTTTTTTTCCTCTAAGGAAATACTTCTTACCAGCTTAAACAATATAATTGAAATACATTTTACAAGTCAGACCATTCTATTCAGCTAAGGACTGTTCAATAGACATATTTTTGTTATCTGAGGAATTACTTCTTACCAATTTAAACAATATAATTGAAATACATTTTACATGTCTGTTAATTGTATTCATTTAAAGACTGTTCAATGGACAAAAAAGTTTTTGAAACGCCTTAGTATAGCGATGCAATGAATATATTTGGTTGTGTGTGACAGACGCCTTCATTGATGACCTTGAACACGTTTTTGCCGCGAAATATTCAATATATGTTGAGCAGGTCATCACAACGACTCTAGCCGCTTTTACTCGACATCGATTTTCTTTAACAGCTTAATGCTCCTCCCTTCTGGAAAGTTCTTATTTCAACATTCTTGCTACTGCTACGCCATTTAATTTACAATTGATTTTCTCTTTATTCTCTATATATCAAAGACCAAGATATATAAAAAAAAAAAAAAAAAAAAAAGCGACCAGAGAGGAACGCTTCGGAAAGAACGAAGAACATAACAATTTGAAGTCAGTGGTGTAGAGGGAGATACTTTTAAGAGGCTTGGATCCTTTTTAATTGTGTTGGATTCTCTTAAAGGGGTTAGATTCCCCTTTAAGGTGGTTGGATTCCTTTAAGAGAAATCCAATCCCTTTAAGAGGTATCAAACCCGATTAAGAATTACCCATTCTCTTTTTAAGAATCCAATCCCTTTAAACTCCATTTTTAGAAAATCCAAGTATTACCCCAAGTGTGGAAAGCATCAGGCGGTAAGAAGGTTCTGCAACCTCACAGTGGAAGGTAAGAGAGACGGAGTGTATTGGTCGCATCTTGCAAAATTCGGTAAAGAATCGGTTATGGCTTCCACAACGACTGGCAGTCCACCACAATTACGAAGATGGAAGCGCTACAACGCGACGCAATAAATGTCCTCCTATTTCTCGTAATACTCGAAAGCTCATTCAAGCCGTCTAGCCATCACAACTACTCTGCACTGTTAAGAAGGCCATGTCGTATAACACTAAGTAATATCTTAAGCAGGAAATGACAGTAATAAATCATTGCATTGTCTTAATTACAGGCAAATGTAAGTGCTTCATTACAGAACTTTACTATGCCATATCACATTACGCCACAACCGCTCTTGATGTACATAAAATGCATAAAATTAAAAGAATTATTCTTTTCATGCGATTGCAAGAATTTTTCAAAGACATTTGGTACACGTGGTTCTCCTGTTTCCCTCTCTCTCTACAATAGCCTGACCCGCTTCTTGACCGTGAAATTGGGCAGTAGGTACTTCCACAGTCTTAGTATGGACCATGTAAGGAGGCTTTGATCGTGTCTGTAGGCATTTCTGTAATAAAGGTCTTTGTTCTACTTAAGAACGTGAAGGGGACCAGGGACACAGCTGCGGAAGTGGTAGTGACTGCCGTTGTCCATAGGGCCACGGTCAGAGCTGTTAGATATTATCAATGTCGCCATAACTGTGGGTAAGAGCCTCGCTCGGAAGTTGCTAAGGCTGTTCTTTCTGCGGGGAGCCAGGAGGCCACAGAGTAGACAGCGCTGAGAAAAGGTTCTAATGTTGGGGCCATGAGTGAGGTCGGGGACATGACCATGAACACAGGATAATCTTGTATAAGAAACATATATATATATACATATATATATATGTTTCATTAAAAGTGATGGCTAGTTGTGCATTAATAATTTTCTTAATGGTATTTTCCATATACCTTATTAAGGATTTGTTTTCCTTAGGAAGGAAATTTATGACTTGGCTGTATGTAGTCATATTAGCTAGATCGCGATTTCGGGTTCAAGACCCTTCTTCAGTAGCTATAGGGATAAGAATTAATC
>NC_134787.1:60351750-60356750 GCF_046742065.1 Oratosquilla oratoria
GGTTAATAGTGCCAGTATATGCATAAAGGTACAATTATTCTCATATTTTTATTGCAAGCTTAGGCTTTCAGAATATGTATTAAAACCACTCCTTTGTAAACTTTAATATATCATGTGCATTTAACGTTTTAATATAAGTTGTATCAAACTCATTGTAACACGAGACAAGGCTCAAATGCGGCCACATCTACCAAACACCAGTTGATGACGAATGCAGATGCTCTCAGTCATGAAGACTAAAAGTTGTGGTTATCCAGGAACTCGACCAACTTGGAAGACCAAGCGTCATGGACAAGGCGAGAGCAATATTTTCTTTTTCTTTCTTCTGAGAAACTACCTTTCCAACTACAGAAAAAAAAAAAAAAAAATCTGGATAATTATATTCTTGTGAAGCCATATATATATATATATATATATACATATATATATATATATATATATATATATATATACATATATATATATACATATATATATACATATATATATATATAAATATATATATATATATATATATATATATAAATATCTATATATATATATATATATATATACCAAGAGTTTTTACCCCTTACCAGGGAGGTAGCCAAGTCATAGGCATACCCACTCCCACTCATTCCACTCCCCTCCACCACCCCTTCTTCCCCCCCATCTTAGCTCCTCATGGATGACAGGTCATCCCTTTATCCCGCCTACTGCCCTGGGTCAGAAACAAATTAGCAAGACACATTACTTCCATAGCAAGGCCACTGTACACACACACACACACACACACACACACACACACACACACACACACACACACACACACACACACACACACAAACACACATACACACACGCATATATATATATATATATATATATATATATATATATATTTTTTTTCGCAAAAAAAAATCTTACATCCACGCGTTTTAGTGAATTATGTTCCATACATACATATATATATTTTATTGTACATACATACATACATACATACATACATACATACATATACCAAGGCTTTTTCCCCCTTACTAGGGAGGTAGCCAAAAAGGAAAAGGCATAAATTCATTCCCACCCATTCCATCCCTGAAAACACTCCACACCCCTCCACCCTCCCTCCCATCTTAGCACCATCTTAAAACTAGTAGGGTTTCGTCTCTTGCTATTCAAAGTTTCATACATAGCTTCAGATTCATGTATGGTTCCAACTTGATGTATATCCTTACTTCATAATTGTCTTATTTGGATTTGAATCCATGTATTGACCCAGATTGGGCTATATCGTCCTAGTTCTTCCATGTGTTTTTCCATCTGTATGGAAAGTTATATGTCTTCACTTCCTTTAGACATGTAATCTTGCATAATTCGTTCTCCTATCCCTAATGAAGAGATATTTTCTCTCAATGTAGTCTGTCTCCTTTAGCGACTTGAATACTGTGATTGTATCACCTCTTTCCCTTCGATCTTTCGGTGTTGGCAGACTTCATGCTTTTAGGGTCTCCGCATATGGTTTTATATTCCAGGCTAAGAACCACTATGCTTACTTTCTTTTCTATTTTCTCAATCTTGCTTATGTTAACCACTCTGTAGGGACCATTCCACCGGTGCATATAGTCTTTGTCGGATCAGGGTTTCTATGAGTTTTTTTCAGTATCTGTTCATCCATATTGTGAAAAAACACTTTTAATCTTCTTTAGCAGTCCATATGTCTCTCTGATAATCCTGCTGACGTATCTGTCAGGTGACATTTTTTTTTTTTTTTTTTTTTTTTTTATCAACGTTCCCACATCTTTCTACTCTCTTGCTTTTGTAATGGATTCACTTCCCAATGAATAGCTTGCAGTTATTGCTTATTTCCAGCATTTTTCATTATTCTGTTTTGGAATTGTATGCATGTGTGTGCGTGTGTACGTGCGCGTAATTTTTTGTATACGTTTGTGTGTGTGTGTGTGTTTGGTGTGTGTGTGTGTGTGTGTGTGTGTGTGTGTGTGTGTGTGTGTGTGTATGTGTGTGTATGTGTGTATGTGTATGTGTGTGTGTATGTGTGTGTGTGTGTGTGTGTGTGTGTGTGTGTGTGTGTGTCTGTGTGTGTATGTGTGTGTGTGTGTGTGTGTGTATTTACTTAGTTGTATTTTACGGGAAGAGGAGCTACGCTCGTGGTGTGTTTGTGTGTGTGTACATATATGTGTATATACATATATATGTATATATATATATATATATATATATATATATATATATATATATATTGATAAGTATTTTAGACAAATTATTTGGATGATGGAGAACATAAACACAGGGGAAGGCTCGGAACCCTAAACACTCTAACGTTTCGTTCGCGTAGAACTTCTTCAGAGAGTGTATGTAGAACTGCAGTTGAAGTTTATGTACTAAATCTAATTATCTTTTCGGACACTTGGGAAAGGTCGTTTTTCTGGCGTGTTTTAGAATTAAAATACTAGTTTCTTTAGCTAAATTGATAAACCCTCCTCGATGATTCGATGAATTATTAGTTGAAATATATGCTGATTCAACAATTCTTCTAGTGAATTTATCAAAACCTTTATGTAGCACTTCAGCTTCTCTCCAGTTTGGTAAATGATCGAATTTTTCCGCATGAACTACTAAAGAATTAGATGTCCTATGTGCTTTTATGTCATTTTTATGTTCATAAATTCTTTTTTCTAATCCTCTTGACGATTCGCCAAAATAAGCCATTGAGCAACTATTGCATGGGATTTTGTATACGACGCTGTTTTCGGAATTGGTTCTCTTTTCAGAAGTCTTTATTAAATCACCTATCCTCTTGTTAGTTATTTTAGCTATGTTTATACCTGATTTTGTTAAATATTTGTCTATTATTGGTGACATTTCTGAGCCAGGTACTGATATAAAATTTGTATTATTTTTATCATTTCTCTCTTTCTTTCCGCGATTGTAAATATTTATTGCTTTTCTTTTTGTTCTTTTCAACATTCCCTCTGGATATCCAAGTTTGTCAAAGGTTTTCATAATGTAATCAAATTCGCCTTCTATGTATTCATTACTACAGATTCGTAGTGCCCTGAGAAAAAATCCTATTACTATACCACTCTTTGTCCTATCATCATGTGCGGAGAAGTAATGTACTAAATCCTCTTTGTTTGTTTCCTTTCTGTATTTACGCATAAATCTATCAATTCTATATAATCTTGTTTTCTTATGGGTAGGTAACTTTCTCAGTATACAGAAAGGAAACAAACAAAGAGGATTTAGTACATTATTTCTCCGCACATGATGATAGGACAAAGAGTGGTATAGTAATAGGATTTTTTCTCAGGGCACTACGAATCTGTAGTAATGAATACATAGAAGGCGAATTTGATTACATTATGAAAACCTTTGACAAACTTGGATATCCAGAGGGAATGTTGAAAAGAACAAAAAGAAAAGCAATAAATATTTACAATCGCGGAAAGAAAGAGAGAAATGATAAAAATAATACAAATTTTATATCAGTACCTGGCTCAGAAATGTCACCAATAATAGACAAATATTTAACAAAATCAGGTATAAACATAGCTAAAATAACTAACAAGAGGATAGGTGATTTAATAAAGACTTCTGAAAAGAGAACCAATTCCGAAAACAGCGTCGTATACAAAATCCCATGCAATAGTTGCTCAATGGCTTATTTTGGCGAATCGTCAAGAGGATTAGAAAAAAGAATTTATGAACATAAAAATGACATAAAAGCACATAGGACATCTAATTCTTTAGTAGTTCATGCGGAAAAATTCGATCATTTACCAAACTGGAGAGAAGCTGAAGTGCTACATAAAGGTTTTGATAAATTCACTAGAAGAATTGTTGAATCAGCATATATTTCAACTAATAATTCATCGAATCATCGAGGAGGGTTTATCAATTTAGCTAAAGAAACTAGTATTTTAATTCTAAAACACGCCAGAAAAACGACCTTTCCCAAGTGTCCGAAAAGATAATTAGATTTAGTACATAAACTTCAACTGCAGTTCTACATACACTCTCTGAAGAAGTTCTACGCGAACGAAACGTTAGAGTGTTTAGGGTTCCGAGCCTTCCCCTGTGTTTATGTTCTCCATCATCCAAATAATATATATATATATATATATATATATGTTGATACGAAGACCTCACCTCCGTCCAGTACCTGACTCCTAACTCTCCTAGTTCCCCCCTTTTTACTTGTATTTAAACTCCTGTTCTGTATATGTAATCTCACTTACCTGAAGATGGTTGGATGACTCAACCGAAAGCTTGTATTTATATTTTGTGTTATGTTTTTCGTTACAATAACATCATGGATCTCGGAAGTATTGTGTTTGACCTCCCCTCAAGAATCAAACAAACTATTAGAAAAATTGAGAAAATCACTAAAAAGATAGTGGATATTGAATTAGCTGTGGTCTTTAATCGAACATGTCTACAAAAAAACTTACTGCCCATTTATACTAATATATATATATATATATATATATATATATATATATATATATATATATATATATATACAAGTGTGTGTGTGTGTGTGTGTTGTGTGTGTGTGTGTGTGTGTGCGTGTGTGTGTGTGTGCGTATGTGGGTGTAGGTGTGGGTGTGTGGGTGTGTTTAAATATCTGGTTGGGTGCTTAGTTGCACGGGTGTGCACGTGTAACATGTGCGAGTTTCTGTGTCAGATGTAAAACCCATTTCATCATTGTTCAAAAGGTTCTCCATGAAAAGGTATCACAGGAACAAACGGTTAGATCAGCTGACATGCGGCTTTGAAAGTTAAATAAACTGTTTTAGAGAAATGCGCTCACGCACCTACAGGTATATAAAGTATTGCTTTGTCATCCACAGGCGAGGAACATAATTAATAGGTAAAGTTTGATGATATTCCATACAAAAACTCGAGGATGATAAACACAATTCACAAAGTTGAACTTTCATGATGAGTAGATTTAGTGGTAATGAAACAAGTAGACACAGGCTGGCATTTGACAAAACAAA
>NC_134787.1:60359250-60369250 GCF_046742065.1 Oratosquilla oratoria
GTCTGCTGTATGTAAGACCAAATCACTTTTCATATCGGACTATATGAACACTTGTCAAGCACGTGGTCTCAAACCAGGGTGAATTGTTGAAAAAATGGAAGTTATGTTTGATGCGTGTAATCAGACATTAAGCTTTGGCACTTCCGGCGGATTGACACGGAGATGAATAAAACGCTCTGGTGGTAGACCCTAACTCTCCATAGAAACATATAAGTCTCTATTTTCGATAGGGTTTAACCAAAATGAGTTACAAAGGATTACAAAGGCAAAGCATGCCGACAGGAGACCTTTTGATCCATATCTAGGTCGGATGCAAAAAAAAAAAAAAAAAAAAAATCATATTAATAATAAATTAAAACTATAACAATGTAAATAACAATTAAAATACATAAATAAATGCATTGGTATAGTTGAATAACAAACAAACAGGTAAATAGTAAATGATAATAAATTGACATATAACTAATAATAAATGAAAATCAGACAGACAAATTATAACAAAACAAAAACAAATAATATAACATAAATTATAATAATTACAGCATCTTACTTAGGTATTTATCTAAATGAGTTATAACCCTTCAACTTCCAGAAAGGTGACCTAAAAATGAATAGAATAGTTTAGCGTAAGCCAGAATATAGGAAAAACTGCCATTCGCCACGGAAAGCGTAAGACTATTTTGTATACACGACTTGTGAGTTTATATGACGCATGGGGGACTCAACGGATTCATGAGAACCATTCGTTATTCATCAAACACACATTGCAGTCATTGAGTAGATGGGTTAAGCAATTTTTGTGTATATCTCACGTGGTTTGTTAATGAAGAATCAATTATTCAGGGCGTAACCTCGGATCTCTTTTCAAGAAGACCATTCTCCTCCAAGGGCACTGATCTGACCCACAGCTCACTCAGAGGTACAACTTTGTATTGTTGTTTGAATTCTGGGAATGTTGGCAAATATAAGATGATGTTTTGTATCTTTGTGGCGGATGGATCTTGGTATTTGTGTCAAAGACTACAGTGAAAGGAAACAACTCTACAATTATCATCAAAGCCGCCCCAGCCCGCCTACAATCTGGTCACCCAGCACTGAAACAATACCAACAGAAAATCAAACGTGTAATATTCATTGTATGCTACAAATGTATGTAAGTGCGAATTAAATGTACCGTTGATGGATACAAAGACTAATCACAAAACTGATTCCAAATATAAAAAATAGATCATACGAAAATCGACTAGAATATATGAATCTATTTTCCATGAAAAGTATAGACTCAGAGATGACTTGATACAGGTCTTTAAGATTCTAAAGAGAATTGACAATATCAAAAGTGACAAAATTTTCACATTGAATGAGGATCCCACAAGAAATAATGGTCTCAAACTGTCAGGAAATATATCTAATTTGGAAGGAGGTGGAAACAACTTCACCCACCGTGTAGTTAATGAATGGAATAAACTTTAATGCAGAGGCAGTGCTATGTAGCTCAATTCAAAGTTTTAAGATTCGTTTAGATAAACACCTAAGCAAGATGGTGTAATGTCTGCTATTTATTTTATATTATTTATTTAGTTTTTCCATTATTTGTTTGTTTATTGTAATTTATTTGATTATTATTTATCATTATTATTTAGCTGTCAATGTATTACTATTTATTATTTACCTGTGCATTCATTACTTAACTTTTTCGATTTGTTTATTTATTTTATTCATTATCATTTATACCATTATTATTTTTATTTATTTGCTTATCGTTATCATTTTTCGCATTCGACCTAGTTATGGACCAAAAGGTCTCCTATCGGCTTGTTGTTCCTTTGTGATCCTTTATAAAAGAGATGTTCGGTAAGTACAAGTATTGCGGAAACCACTCGAGATCAGAATTAACAAATAAATGAATAAATAGGTACAAGATAAAAAAAAATGCTCACAATAAAAACAGACAGCATCCGAGTAAGGAAAAATAAAACACTTGTAACGGTCAAAATACGCTTAAATCCCTCAACGAAAACATATATAAGAGAGATGCAACTTTTGAAAGACAATGCACCAAATCAGAGTTGGATGCAGTGAATACACTACTTGCACAGCAACCAACATTCCCTACAATAAAAGCAAACAAACAGAATATGTATGTAACGCTATAACACATGTGATATATTGGAGTTGTATACTGTTCCTCGGGGATTCAAGCTAACAAAAGATGCATGCAACATATAGGAGATGCACACAAGAAAGAAAAGAAATAAAACACAAAAAAATATTTAAATCACGACGTTGAGGCCAGGAAAGAAAGAAACACAAAAATTTGAAATTGTCTTGCTGTATAATCTGTAGACTTCCAGACTAAAGAATAGTAGAATTTCAAAACTTTCACACAACCAGATTATATTTTGTTTTTTCAGGCATTCACAATTCATTTCCTTATATCCAAACCAAGAGAATTCAGAAATCCAATATTCGGGCTTCAGAATCCCAAAAATAGCCGAATGATCTCCTAGATTTTATTCCTGAGCAGTTGGTTGATGATTTCTGAAAAGTCGCTCCAAGGAAAATAGGTCTACCAATTCAGAACACAATATTATTTGTAGGTTAGGAGATTTTTTCTGACATCTGGAAGTTGATGGAGATTTCTGCAGGTATGTGTTTAGGAATGAGGTGGTAGGATTGGTATTACTCGTAATACCTACTAGTGGGGTTCCTACGAGATAAATGTCAAACAGAAACATCTCTTCATCAATCTTCTTCAAATGATATCACTACCCTCACCTTCATCTCGAGGCGTATCCCGAGGGATTAGACCTCCATCTTCAGAACGAATCCAAGATCCCAGTGTCATTTTCGACTACTTTTCTTGTCCTCTTGTTATCCGGTGATGTACAAAGTTACACGTTAACACAACACAAACAACAGTTCAGAGTTTATTCCCGGGGAAATAGATGGAAGTGCCCGAGAATCATTGCTAGTTACACTGAGTCTAAGGGTTTCTTTTTATTTCCACTCGAGGCAGCAATCAACATTATAATAAACAAGTCTTCTTGTGATGAAAGAACTGGAGAAGTTCTAGAATATAAAGACAAAAGGTATTCCTCGAAACTGACAGCTAATGATAGTGTTCTGGCATATATAAATACAATGGAAAAGGCGTCAAGTGCGTTTGAGTGAGAGATTGATAGGTAAACCCCTCTAAATATTATAATAGGAAGATGACAATGTCAGTTTCATATGAAAATAGCCTATCAGATAGACATTTGTCAAATGGGCTGTTGAACATAGCCAGAAAACGTATTTAGGCGTAGCTTTCAAAAAGGGGGGTATTTAAGGGAAAAACGTCTATGCAGATATTTGAATTAAAGACTTTGAGATACCGTTAATTGGGTTATCTAATAATGTCATTCATGACCTTGTGGTAGGGATATCTACTTTGATGTAATATCATGTATATTTTAGGTGCAGTGCAATAAAGAGAGTAATAACAATAACATAAAAAATGAAACGGACCAAGAAAACAATTGGAGAAACGAGACAATTGCGTTCAACCAGAAAAAGAAACTGGATTATGAGGCACAATTATCGATACAAGGGAATAGCCATGGCAATCCTCTCGTAAAACAAGGTCATTAGCTACAGCCACCATTGGAATAAGTCCGGAGAGCTTAAACACCCATAAAACGAGATTGTCAAACACAGTTCCAGAGTCTGTCGCTTTTGGGCTCGTAGTCACACCTTTCAGATGATTTGAATTTACCGCGTAATATAACATCTACGGTTTTCGTCACATGTAGACAAGAACAAAGCAGTATGTATGACATATTTCGTTAGCATATGATATTAAGAGAAAATGACCTACATATAACGTAAAAGTATGATAAGAGAACAGAGGCAGGCTAAAAGTCATTTTCATGTTTGTTGTACCAGGTGCTCTTAGATTGCAGTGCATATCACTGTTGGCCTTGTGCGCCTTGTAATTACACGCCACGATTATCATAATATTCAGCATTTTACGCCAACGTAAACTGTGCGACCGGAAATGCACTTCGTCACGATAATGTCGCGTTTGCATGGCCCTGGCAGACCTGAATCAAATACTACCGTGTGTAACTACATGGGCACTTAACGTTACATGCTAGTTCGTGTGATGTATCTGTTTCGCAACGAGAGTTGATGGTGACATTTCACACAACATGTTGCTATAAATAATTGCTCTAATACTTGAAACCAGTTCGGAATCTAGGGTATAATTTTTGCCTTCTGATTTATTTGGTGTATAAAAGCGTTAAGGTAGGTATAAAAATAAAAAAGTTGTATTATATTGGAATTTCTAGCCTTCTTAGAAAACTTAATTTACTGCATTCAGTATATTGCATCAAGGGAATGTGCAGACAATTATATTTAAATGCATGGGGTTATAGAATCTCTCTGAGGATGTAACAGGTACAAATCATCCCTTGCAAAACTAACGTTGGGTACGCTGCAGTTAGCATAAATTTAGCCGTTAAAAGGATGGGGCTACACGATGGGCTTAGTGGGGTCAGATAAATTATCTTCGGCTTTCTTGGTTTGTTTGGCAGGAACTTGTGGATATATCTACAGGTTAGGATATAATCTCCCAGGGTGAGTCTAGAGAAAGCGTCTCCCCCAGGGTTCTCTCTCTGGCGAACGCAATTGCCCATTGTATAGGAGGAATAAGTTTAGGTAAGCATGTTTGGTGTAGGTTGTCATATAGGAAATGTGTCTGAGATAATAATATATACTATATGTGTGTTAGTTGTATTATAATGGGTTTTGTAGGATTATTTGTGGATGTGGCTAGACATGGCGTATATATTAGAGTTACGATAATATAGCTTGGTAGGTATAAGGAAAGGCTAATGAACTATCTGGTGACGTTAGGTATTTGTGTTGGCTCCTTGATGGACGATGAGACAATGTAGTTTGTTATGATGTGTTGCTTTATCTGAGTCAGATGTTTATCATTAGGAAATGTGAGCTCATCAAAATTGCTAAAGGCTAGTGCTTTCTTGTACGTATGTACATTATATGTCATGGCGTGTGACCTATCGTAAAGGTCACACGCACACACACACACACACGCGCGCGCGCGCGCGTATTTATGTATATATATATATATATATACGCACACACACATACACACACACGCACGCACGCACACACATACGCACACACACACACACACACACACACACACACACACACACACACACACACACACACACACACACACACTGTCAGGGTAATACGAAATGATTACAAGATGGAAAGCGCATCTGTAATGGCTGTCTTTGTGCTTGAAGCTCGATTACTCCGATTCTCATCACAATAGGGAATTGTCGAACGAACATCGTCACATTATTGTTCCTGTGTTTATTTTGCATTTGTTCTCTTGCTTACGGCTTAGTTCCGTGTATCAGCATTTAAGTACGAATGCACGCTTGTACTTAAGTTGTGTGTGTTTGTGTTTGTGTGTGTGCGTGTACGTATGTGCGTGCATGCGTGTTTGTGTGTATATATATATGTGTGCTTCTTTATGTACATGTGTGTGTCTTTGTGCATGTATATATATATATGTATATATATATATATGTATATATAAGTATATATATGTATATATGTATATATATATATATATATATATATATATATGTGTGTGTGTGTGTGTGTGTGTGTGTGTGTGTGTGTGTGTGTGTGTGTGTGTGTGTGTGTGTGTCTGTGTATTCACCCCACCTTTCACCTTGGTCTTTGGATCACGTGTTGGATTCGTGATCGACAGCTATTTCCCTCCCGAAAGAGAGTTCAGAGCTCGTATAACCGATTTATGGGTAATGCTATGACCTTACACATACACACACACACCCAACTCCCCGCCCACGAGAGTCAGAGTAACGACCCGAAGCGCAGCGATACCGAAATAATTTCGGCCCTGGGCAGGATTCGAACCAGGTACTGCGAGCACCACCGTGCTGGCAGTCCAGCGCTCTACCAACAGCGCCACCGAGTCGTGTGTGTGTGTGTGTGTGTGTGTGTGTGTGTATGTGTGTGTGTGTGTGTATGTTTGTGTGTATTTTAAGCCTCGTTTGATTCTTCCACTACTTGATGACTTGCAGATTTGTACTCTCCACCACCCAATGATTTCAGTCCACCGAAGTAAACCTGCGGACCGAATAGGTATCCCTTGTTTGCATAAAACTTCCTTTAGTAAATATTACCTTCTGCAGCGATCTTGCACTACGAATAAAAATACAGTTTCTCGTCCACTGCAGTTTAATTTTTGGCTTTCGCCCACGCTCAACTGCGCTGCAGAATTCGAACCACCTTGCGCGAAGAACAATATTTCGTTCTGCTGGAATTTCTTGCCCGCTCTTTCCCAACCGCTTCCCACTGTTCCCTTTACTTTCATCTCTTTACTCACATTCCTACCCTCTTGTTTAGTATCTTGTCTTTTGATTAAACTCACAACACTTCCATCAAGCTATCCTGGTACTTTCGCTTCCTCTTACTTTTCGTGTTTTCTCCTTCTATTTGTATCTTTCCCCTCAACTGAATATCTCTGAATATCTCACTTCTTATCTCTTACATTAATATTCCATTCCTTCCTCTCCATTCTTCTCTTATCCTTCCTTTCCATTACCCATATAACTCTCCCCTCTTCCAGTTTTCGTCTTTCCTCTCCTTTAGTAACATGCCAGACCTTCTCTCCTTCCTGCTGTCTTCCCTGTAGAACTCAGAAGCACCTCAAAGGCCGTTCATCACTTCGACGATCTGAACACTGCCATAGTTCGGTAGTGACTTCGTGAGCTGCCTCAGATGATGGTCTTCGTCAGGAAGTTCTTACTTGGTTTGAGTCAGTTCTTGGGTAATTAAGTACGGTGAAGAAGAAAAGAAAAGGGAAAAGAAGTTGGCTGGGTTAATAATCTTGGAGATACGCCGATGGCTTCAAACAAAGAAGGTTTTGCCACGTTAACAGATAGCGGTTCTACGGAGCTGAAAGCAGCTGTCAAGGCAATCTTTTCATTACGTAAATTTGACCCTTTGGTTCCATATGATTTTCTTCTTTCTCATTGTTGGAAATACTTTATTATTTTGTGAATTTTATTTGGGGTTATACGAACGTGGCTGGAACACTTGTGTTTTGCATATTGATAGGAGATATGAATATATTTTTTCATATCATTCATGTATTGTACAGCTCAAGGGAAACAATATTATCATTAAAGCACTAACACCAGACTCCGTTTTAAAATAAAGTAAAGATAACTAATTATTACGACATTCCATAAGTCTTATTAGGTTTCGTAAAACCCAAATTGAGTAGAGATTCTGTGGAAATCCAGTGCCGACTAATGCTTTACAAATATTCATCAGACGTCATATGAAGTTACTGGAATCAAAGGATCATGCAGACGACTTCTGAAGATATTTCAGACCACGTGACCGAGAAAGAGTCGCCACAACGGCGCCGTCTCACCTGACGACCCGTCAGCGACAACGAACAGTTTCGACAAGTTACAAGTTATAAACTTCTGTCGTTTGCATTGGTAAAGTGACACGACTCGCATCTCTTTCGTGGATGTTCACACATGCAGCGAATCTCAGCCAGGGGTAAATCTATCCTATGGAGGTGAAATATTTTATACGAGTATTAATAGGTACATATACTCGTATCATAAAAAAAATATACACTCACTCACTCCCTTGATCTTGAACCTCAGGTAGATTCTGATCCACCAACAGTAATCCTCTACATGCCCTTTGGTCCTGTGCTGCTTTCGTCCAGATTGCTTTATTTATTCCTCTTCTGCCCATCTCCGCATCCACACTGTCTATCCAAAAAAATATTATATATATTTTATATGATATCCTATAATTACCCCACTATATTTTCTTTCCTGATTAAAATTTATTTTGTGTTGAATAGCAGTGTCAATGGTGATTCCCTATACTCACGTGTTTTTGTGCTTTTATATTGGCTGTGCATATTTTTGTTTTAGAGTCACATGATAAAAGGATTTATGTACCATAACGAGATCGTAAACGACAGAGAAAACTGAGATTCATTGCAAAAGAGGAACATGACAACACAATATATCAAGGTTAAGATGGAATCGGTATGACGTGGCTATATTCTATAAACTCCATTTGGCGGCGTTGACAGAGCTGCTTTAGAATGCTATTAGGCTCAAAGTGCAATATAGCCCAGACCAACCACTCCAACTTGGCACTCTCAAAGGTCGTTCGATGTCGTCATTATATCTTGAAGGACAACGAGAGGAGGGGCAGGCTCTCTCTTTCTACGTCTCTCTCTCTCTCTCTCTCTCTCTCTCTCTCTCTCTCTCTCTCTCTCTCTCTCTCTCTCTCTCTCTCTCTCTCTCTCTCTCTGTCTCTCTCCCTCTCTCTCTCTATGTATATATATATATATATATATATATATATATATACATACATACATACACACACACACACACACACACACACACACATATATATATATATATATATATATATATATATACATGTGTGTGTGTGTGTGTGTGTGTGTGTGTGTGTGTGTGTGTGTGTGTGTGTGTGCGAGATATATAGAATATGTGTATATATATATATATATATATATATATATATATATATATATATATAACCTCTGTCTCCTCTCTCCCTCCTTCTCCCTTCTCTCTCTCTCTCTCTCTCTCTCTCTCTCTCTCTCTCTCTCTCTCTCTCTCTCTCTCTCTCTCTCTCTCTCTCTCTCTCTCCCTCCTTCTCTACTCCCCTCTGTGTGTGTGTGAGTGTGTATGTATATGTGAACGTATGCGTGCGTACGTATATGTGTGTGCGCAAGCGCGTGTGTGTGGGGTGTGGGTGGGTAATCGTATCTGATATACTCATCTGAGAATCAAACCGCCTCCCCGGTTCCAGCACGGGAAGGAATCTATTCTCTCCTCCAACTCCTTCTGCAATGATGGAGCACCCACACTCATCAGACGGTCTTCCCCGTCTCTTCTTATGGATTCCTCCTACCGAAGTGAACCCGTCTTAGAATCCTCTTCTTCCTCGGGGTCAGAAATTACTTCCAATCCCTTTCATTTCTTCTTTGCTGGATTAGAAACTGCTTCCGTCCTTCCATTTCTTCTTCTTCCCTGTATCCGAACGCAAACAAAATAAATCGACCTCTCTCTGACTGATCCATTATCTCGGTCAATGATCTCACTGTCACCCTGTCTCTCAACTTTATTACCCTTCTCCATCCTACTCTCAAGAATTCTCTGACCTTGCCTGACCCCTCCCGCCTCCGCCACCTGCACCCTCGTTTTCTGCACTTCTGTCTCTCCGCCACACCACAAACTTCCCGTTTTCTTTCCTCGTACTGTTATTTTTATGTCTCTCGGCTTCATGAATACATATTCAAATAATAATAGATAATAAAATAAAATTCTTTATTGGTCACGTAAATTACATGAAATTTGTCTCGTGTGTTGTAATAAGAAATCGATGGCAATCATACATATATGAGCTACTACAATCTTTCAGTGGTTATCAAAATCTCATTTACACAAAAGCTAGAGGAAAAAAAAAAAAAAATCTGAGTTTCAAGCCTTAACAGTCTACCCTATGATATGTTTAATTTTAATATTTTCCCTCTTCGCCTCTTCTTTGCTAGTGCAACTACCAAACGCATTCTATCTCTGTTCTTTTCCTTCTGTAAATACTCCCGTCGCTGTTGACAATTTGTTTGATCGCCTTAAGATTATTTTTACTAAGACGAAGGTAACTCCTTGAGCAAGGAAATGACAATTCTACTTTCGTATTCCTCACTCCGTTTCTTTATTTTTCTTTCACCTCTTTATACTTTTCTTAAACTCGCTTTAATGCAGACCTTCGGTGAAGTGCTTCCTTAATCAGTTCCGTCCATACATCTTTATTTATTTTCTGCTTCACTCATTCAGAGATCCTATTTAATTCATCATATCTATGAATCTGT
>NC_134787.1:60384250-60394250 GCF_046742065.1 Oratosquilla oratoria
ATAATCAAATAAACAAAAAATATATACATAGATGATAAGTACAAAACAAATAGATTATGAGCAGGTAATTCGATAAAGAAGTCAACTTCTGTTTATGAATAAGTCTGGCAAAAAAAAAAAAAAACAGTTCATGGTATATTTTCGAAATCACCCAAATAAACCCTCTTTACTCTTGTAAAGAAACTAATAAATTAGATATATTTTTCTCAAGTCAAGAGATTTTGAAGAAAAAAAATGGAATGATAATCACATTCTGGTTTAAGAAATCCACAAAAACATATTCATTAGAGACTAGTAGTCCTTATAACCACTTTAGTCGTAGCGCAAACAGGTGTAATCCATATTAACTACTTTTTTCATAAATCTTTCTAATATATATATATATATATATATATATATATATGTGTACATATATATATATATATATATATATATATATATATATATATATATATATACATATATATACTATAATAAAGTAGTAGCCTCTGTCTGTCTGTTTGTTTGTTCACGAACTCCTCCTAGGGTTTTGGAGATAGACCCCCATAACCATATATATTCTGATACCCTATCCCTCCAGGTACTTGGATAACTATATTTCATTTCCATAAAACAGTTATTTTGGTTAGGGTTAAGGATTAAAGTTAGGTGGGGTATGGTTGGGTGAATGATTATTCACGAACTACTACTAGGTTTTTGAAGATAGACCATTCTGAAACCTTATAACCCAAGGTACTTGGATAACTATCTTTCATTTGTCTGTCTGTCTGTTTGTTTGTTCACGGACTACTCCTAGGGTTTTGGAGATAGACCCCCCATAACCATATATATTCTGATACCCTATCACTCCACGTATTTGGATAAATGTATTTCATTAAAAAAAAATTTAGGGTTAAGGGTTAAAGTTAGGTGGGGTATGGTTGAGCTACGGATTATTCACGAATTCGCAGCAACGCGCGGGTAATTTGGCTAATATATATATAAATGTATGGGAGTTCTTAGTTAGATATGTGTCTGCACACGTGGCTAGGGTCATATAATTTACCAACACAAAATATATTTTTGAAAAATATTACATTTTCAATAGAGACAAAGTTGGATGAAACTATTGAAAGCAATTAGTGCTGAATGAATGGACTCAGGACTTACATTACCTAACAGCTGAAGTTTTCATATACTCTCCACGTATAAGGAAGATTTCCTCTAATTGGGAACTACATAGCAATCTTCAAAGAATTGATCTATTTTAGGATTTCTGGTAAAGCTCTTTATTACCTGGAGGATAAACGGATGGGTAGGTTTTATACACGTGATAAAAGGAGATAACGTCCCACAACAAAACTGGAAAGGAAACTATGGATTAAGGACGATATAACAATATATTAATTACAATGGAAAGGTTAAAAGACACTCTGGTTGGAAGTTGGATGGTAACAATAATGAGAGCAAAGAAGTACCTTTGTTCAGTAATACATATATACATATGCCAAAGGCTTTTTCCCCCTTACTCGGGAGGTAGCCAAAAGAAAAGGCATAGAAACCACTCCCACCCATTCCATTCCCTACATACTCCACTCCCTTCTACCCTCTTCCCTCCCTCTTATATTGGCACCTGGATGACGGGTCATCCCTGCATCCTGTTCACTGCCTTGGGTCAGAAGCAGTGTCGCAAGACAGCACATTCACAGCAAGGCCGCTCCATAAATTCGGTGACCCCCCTCTCCGTCCCCTCATGCAGAAAAGAAGACGGGGAGAAATCCCTTCAGACTACGTCAATTTATTTCTCATATATACACCCTCACCTCCATCCCCCACCCACTCCCCCTCAATCCAAACATAAAAAAAGGATTAGCGATACAAACCTTGCTGAGAAATTATTATATATATTATATATACTTATTATATATATTGCATTACTGACTCCTAGGAGTTCAGTAATGGAATATATATAATAATTATTCAGCAAGGTTTATCACTAATCCTTTTCATATGTTTGGATTGTAATTATATTGGATGGGGGTACGAAAAAATGTTCTGAGATAATCAAAGGGTACAGACACTGAAAAAGGTTAAGAACCACTGGTCTAAAATGAAGTTATGTTAAGTGAAGTGCCTCAGGGATCAGTGTTGGCGCCGGTCTTATTCTTATTTATTTTGATGAATAGGTTAAAACGACAGGTTCGAAACAGCCTTCTAACGAGACAAGATATGTATGCAAATAGCAAAAATTTCAAAAGGATTCACCACCAAGTCACTCATCCTTGCGTTGTCAGTCCAAATATAGTTCAGAGATTATTATGGCTTCTATCACAAGATCATCTTAGCTTATTTGTTTCAGCTTTTATCGTTATTACGGTGCGATGCAACCGGGTGAAAACACACACAGCTACAGCACACTACGTATTTTGTAAGAATGAAAAGAGAAAGGTGGAAAAAGAGACTTGGAGTGAACATGAACCTCGAGGATAACATCAACAACATCTTTAACCCAATAACTTAAACTAATATTTGGTATGTGGCGCTATATTGCCAAACGCCACAAGCAAAGGTTGAGTGAGGATTATATAAGAATCCTCACCTCTCACCATAAGGATAAACCTAACCACATGCTTAAAACTTCTTTTGCTTCTTCTCACATCTCTTTGTGAGTTCAGTTCTGCTCACACCCTCATTTCTTCCACATTCCCACATCCACGTTTCGTTCTCGTTCCTTCTCCAGCACCACCTCCTTCTCCTCCTCCTCCTCCTCCTCTTCCTCCTCCTCTTCCTCCTCCTCCTTCGGCTTCTTCTCCACCTTCTCCACCTCCTCCTCCTTCTGCTTCTTCTCATCCTCTTCCTCCTCCTCCTCCTCCTTCTCCTCCTCTTCCTCCTCCTCCCCTACCTACACCTCCTCCTCCTCCTAAATCCTGCCGCTGCTACTACTGCTGCTTCCCCTCAGCCTCTTATACCTCCTCCTCCTCCTGTTCCTCCTCTTCTTCTTCTTCCTTCTGCTTCTGTTCCTCCTCCACCTCCTCATCTTCCTTCCCCCTGTACATCAAACTCGTTTCTCATGCATCCCAAACTTATCTATATACGACTTAGTCTCTTAACTTCCTGTAGATCGCTTCAGCACTGATTAATATCGTCTGGAATCCATTCATTACCTTTCGGTATGTGAATCCTCTTGTAAAACAATGTGGACTCCACATTGAGAACCGCTGGTCTAACCCATACCCAAGCTTCTGTGTTTTAAATTCCTGTCTCACCACACTGTCGTACCCCAAACATATAATCGTGTTTTATTGCCTGGAATCCTTTAGTTCCAACATGCACTAGCAACGGTCCCTAAACACTCGTATAGATCTAGCCGGGAAGAAACGTTAGGCTGTTGTCTGTGCTCTGCTGTTGTGGGTAATTTTTCTTTTTTTGTTGGAGGGATCTCCTTGCCCCTCCCCCCCCCCCCAAAAAAAAATGATAGCACTGTCGGACCACGATAAGTCCAAAGACGTCTTCTATGACCGCTATTGGTCTATCTCAAACATGTATGTGAGTATTTGAGAATATATGTGAGTGTGGGTGTTCGGTGAGTGAAAGATTGATCTAATTTCGCCATGGCCTCGGATCACGCACTGGACTCATAATCGACATATTATATTACCTTTATGAATAAAACCTCAGAAGTTATATATACGCTGATGTCTGGCAATGCTGTGTTTGCGCGAGTGTTTATGTTTGCTTGTATTTGTGTATCCACTTACATATAAAGATAACCATCTGTATGCGGAAGAAAATAATTATGTATATATATTCATGATTCGAAGAGACATTACCACTTAATCATCTAGGTTACTGTGAACAACCATTGAAAGCCCGAGATGATTCTCATCGTTGAATTAATACTGCCTTTGTGGGAATTACATAACGTCGGTTAGACGAAAATAGGGTTCAAGCGAAGATGTGGTCAACTGACAAATTGCGGTATTTCAACGATGCAGGGCCCACGTGACGAAGCTCATTCGTTCCCTAAACCTTTTTTTTTTTTTTTTTTTTTTTTTTTTTTGACCGTACACGTTTGCATGGTGTTTATTCGTTTGGGGAATGCAATTGTGTGTGTGTGCGGATCCGTGTGTGTATGTGTGTGTATGTATGTGTGCGCGTGTCTGTGTTCGTTTGCGTGTATACAAATGTATGACCAAGTGTATGTGAACGTGCAGATGTATCCTATTTATGCGTGTACGCGTTTATACTGGCACGTGTGTGTGTATGTGACGACGGGCTTTGCATAGCCATGAACAAGGGTAGGTAGTGTGTAATCACCATTATACATTACACACATTGACATATCCATTCATCACCTCTCTCCCAGACCACTAACCAGGCTCTAGACCCGCATCCTCCCCTCTGACCTTCTCCTCTTCTCATCCGTTCCCCATCCCTCCTCGGTGAAGCGCAATCCATCTCGGCTTCTTCTGACCTCTCCCTATCCTCCCTCTTGCCTCCCGTCTCGCTTCTAATACAAAGCTTCTCACATCAATTGTCGCCCAACCTCTTGTTCAATTGAATGCTTCTTTATGTTGCTCCTGATGTATGCATAGTCACTTCTTTCTTATTTGATATGTTTCGGTGTGTTTGCTTTCGGTCAAATACTTTTGTATCTTTACCTGTGATTACACGAGTCATCTTCTCTCAGAAATCTGTGTTATTCTTTATTTTCTTTTTTTTTCGATTTTGATTGGTTTTATTTTTTCATTTTATACTGGCTTCTTTGGACCAGGTCTTTCCTTCTGTCAGCCTCGTCGCTTCTTGTGGACACTAACAAGCTCAGGATTTTGATTATTCACTAACCAACTCCTCGCTTCAGCTTGATCGACCTTCTTGGCCTCACGTTTTATTCAGGTCCTTTCGTTTTCTTACGTCTTTCTTAAATAATCGAGGTTCCTTGCTGGTGCAGATCCTTCATCACGGGCTCACAAAAAAAAAAAAAAAAAAAAAAAAAAAAATCACGGAGGTTACATTCTTTGGGAATTTTGGAAGTTTACTGGTGACCCTTCTTTACATGAATATTCTCCAGTTCCTATTCTTCTTCCTCCTCCTCATCTCCTACTATTTTCCCCCTCCTCCTCCTCTTTCTCCTTCTCCTGTTCCCAATCTCCCTCCTACTTCTCCTCTATATTCTATTCTACTTCCTCCTTCACCTCCTCTATTTCATCTTCCTTCTTTGTCTCCTTGTCCTTTACTTCTTCCTTCTTCCACTTCTTCCTTCTCTTTCTCCTTCTCCTCCTGTTCCTCATCTCCCTCCTACTTCTCTTCTACTTCTACTTCCTCTTCGCCTCCTCTTTTTCATCTTCCTTATTCGTCTCCTCCTTTTCATTTACCTCCTCCTTCTTCCACCTCTTCCTTCCCTTTCTCCTTCTCCATCTCTTTCCCTTTCTTCTCCTTTTATTTCTCCTTCTTTCTCCTACTCCTTCTCCTTCTCACACCCCTTTCCTCTCTCCTCTTCTTCGTTTTCCTCCAGCTCTTCGTCCTCATCCTCGTCTTTCTTCCTCTTCCTCCTGTTCCTCCTCATCCTCAGCCACAGCCAACTCTCAACTGGAAGCCCTATTGTGTTCTCTCAATAATGCAGGCACGTTCCCCTCTCCCTCCTAGTCGCCCTTGGATCCCTGCTCCCTCTGCGTGAGAGGACCTAGACACACTACCCCAGCACCCCCGACCCCGCCACTACCCCCCCCCCAAGACCTCTTTTGTTTTCAACCAAAGGTTCAGATTCTTGACCAGGACCTTGATTGATCCCGACAACCCTGATAAAAGGGACTTCATACCTGTTTGTCTAATGTTTTCGAATTTTATTTGGCCCCAAGATAAAATTCTTTGTTATTTGTACCAAGACGTGGAGGCAATTAGTAAGTCAGGTGGTGCTTACATGTTCACCAAGATGGATCTAAATTCAGTATTCACCAAGTCTGACGGAAATTAGCTGAATATTCTCTCCTGAATAACTTAAACAAAGTTGGCATTGAAAACCAAACACTGAGAACTGAATAACATCCGGCTGTGTCCGTGGGAAGAGATATTGGGTTTGTTTTCCTCCCAAACTGTTTGTGAAGGTCAATAATGTCTGGCTGGTCCTTCAGAGTCATGTTAGAACTGACCTCTCTCCAAATTCGGAATAGAAGAAGGAATAGGCAAACGAGGCGAAGAAAGGAGAGGAAGAGGGCATCAGTGACCTCGAAATCAAAATTTCGTCTCTGGACGGACGCAATGTCTTCTACAATCTCGACCGCCTCAACCTTCCCTCCATCCTTTACCTTCTCGTTTCAGACGCCCGCTTCCATCAGCTGAATAATCCCTCTGCCACTGTGCCTTCTCCTCTTCATGATTCTATTTTTGCCTCGAGAGCCTATTCCTTCTCCTGTTGTGTTCTTTTTTTTTTTCTTTCGCCTCTGTGAATGTTCTGATCGCGCTACTGCACTTCCTCCTCCTTTCTATACTTCTCCTCCTTTCCTTGTCCCTTTCTCTTTTGTCTTCCTTCCATCTTCCTTTCCTCTGGCTCCTCTTCCTTCTCTTTTTCCTGCTCCTCTTCTTCCTCCTCTTCTGCTTTATCCTCTTCAACTTCTTCCTCCTGTTCTTCTTTCACCTCTACCCAGTACCCATCTTCCTCTTCCGCTTCCATCTCCTCCTACTCTACCTCCTCCTCCTCTTCTTCCACATACTCCTCTTCCTCCATATATCCTCCTCCTCTTCTGGTTCTCACCCGTTCTCTTTGTTCTGCCTCTTCTGCTCTTTCTACTTTTCCTCTTTCTCATCTTTCCTTTTTCTCTTCTTCTTCTTCTTACTCTTGTTCTCTTTCCTAATCCTCCAACTCCTCTTCTTCATCATGTTTATTCTCTTATCTGCTTCTTCTCTCGTCCTCTTCCTCTTGCTGTCCCTTGGTCCTTGTTTTATACTCCTCTTCCTCTTCTTCCTCTTCTTCTTCTTTCTTCCCTTTCGTCTTTTCCCGCTTCTGTCCCTCTCCCTCCTCCTCCTCCTTCTCCTCCTCCTTTCGCACCTTCTTTTTTTATCTTTCATCGTCTTCCTTATTCACTTTTTACTCCCTCTCCTCTTCCCTGTTCTCTTTCCTATTTTCTTTATTTTGTCGTCTTTATTCTCCTCCTTCTCTTTTTCTCCCTCCAATGTCTCTTATTATCCTTCTTGTCCTATCCCTATTTCTTTTATTCTTGCTATTCTGTTCTTATTTTTTTTCTTGTTCCGTTTTGTTTTTGGTATTACTGCATCTACGTCTCCGTTAACTCTAGTTTATAATTCTTTGCATACATCCTTTTCGATGTACTTTTTATCCTTTCGTTATTTTTCCCTTCTGTTATTGTACTTCACTTCTTCTTCCTCGTTTCCTCTCTCTCCTTTTATTCACATCATTGAACTTATTCCTGACCTCGTTCTTCATCACCAGGTCAACATTTTGTCACCCTTCTCCTTTTCTTCCTCGTCTTTCTCTTTCTAACCAGCACACACACACTCTCTCTCCTTTCCCCACACCTCAGACCCTCTTGCCCCATTTGTTTTCTTCGTTTGTCATCGCCGTGCCGTCTCGGAGTTGCCAGAAGACAGCCAAAAGACATGAAAGACGACGCATTGGGTGGCAGTGCGGACGGCAGCCGTGATGAAGAACACGGAATGAACTCTACACCCCGAAGGATTCTGGGCATCTACAAGACCCTCAGTGGCAGTACACAAAGGACCAAGTTCTACAGTCGGGAGAAACTCGCTGCTAGATGACATCAGACAGGAGGAAATAGGATGAAGGTAAGAACAATGTTGGGGGTCAGAGACAGAGGAATGGAGGTTGGAAATAGGAGATTTGAAGGAGGGACGGTCCTCTCTGCCTCTCCACTTTCTCCAGAGATCCCACTTACACCTCCTCTCCCCCCCACCCCCCGGCTAAGAAGTACCCTTCTTCTCCTCCACAGCTTCTTGAAAAAAAAAAAAAATCCCCTCTTCCTTACATCCTTTCAAAGAAGCCTCTCAGGCTGACCTTTTTGTTTCGTTCTGCCAGATGCTTTGTTCAGACTCTTTCATTTTCATTCACAATGTTTCTTGGTCATTTCTACTTCGTTTAAGTGGAATTATTGAGCTCGTACTTGGTGTCTGACAATCTCTTATAATCTTTCTGTTCGTCCCAATTTGAGTCCAACGACTTCTCGTTCTCTCAGGATCTACCGATTCAGTCTTCTCCTTCCATACTCAGACGCGCCCCAAATTTCTCTTCTCCCTCAAGGTTGTGTTCATAACTGTTACGCTCTTCTAAGTCTTCCAGTCACTTCAGTCTTCTAGGCTGGAAGTCATCAAGGAATTCTGTTCTCCTTCTTTTTAACACTCATGTGAAGATCAAATCCACTCCTCTTCTTTACACGAACTTCCCATCTGTTTCCTCTCATCCCTGACCCTATATCTCAAACACATTTCGTCTTTCCCGAACGTTTCCAGGCAATGCCGTCCATCCGTCATGTAGAACTATACTTTTGTTTCTCCATATCCAAATTCTCGATCGCTCCCCTTCTTTTTTCACCCTCAACAATGGTTTCAGTTCACAATCCCTCCGTCTATTCTCACTTTTTACCTTCCCTTCGCTCTTTAATTCCCCTCTCTCCTCCTCTTTGTTTTTTGTTCTCCTGATACCTCTCTTCCTCTCTCATACATTTCTCTTTGTTTACAACCCCTACTCCTTTTCTTCCCTGTTCCATCCACTCCAGATTCCTCCTCCTCCTCCTCCTCCTCCTCCTCCTCCTCTCCCTCCTCCTCCTCTTCCTCCTCCTCTTCCTCCTCCGCCTCCTACTCCTCCTCCTCTTCCTGTTCCATCCACTCCAGATTCCTCCTCCTCCTCCTCTTCCTCCTCCTCCTCTTCCTCCTCCTCCTCCTCCTCCTCCTCCTCTTCCTGTCTTTCTTGTCCTCCCGCTCTTCCCTTCCTCCTCCTCCTTTTCTCAATTACTCTTACGTTCCTTTTAATAAGCCCTCATTTGCTCATCTAATTGAGTTCCCTTTAGTGCCCAATCATACCTCTAATCCTGCGCACCTTCTCACGTCTCCCTATTCACCCCACGTTCAAGAATTATGTGATCCAGCTCTCACTTTTTTTTTTTTTCTTTTTTTTTTAGGCTTGGAATAATTAGCCCCTCTTTGCTTACCACAGACTCCAGGTCTTCTATAGCCTCCTTCTACCTCTCCACCGGGTTTTTGCTCCCTCCTTTCTCATTTGGTTTATCCTGCTATCCAATAATATTCCCCCTACCTTTCCTTCTTTGTCTGTTCTCTTCATTCCTATTTCATTGTTATCATTTTTCTTCTTCTGCCCTTTCCTTTGTCAGTTACGCCTTTACTCTTGGTCTTCTGTATACCAATTACTATTCTTCCTTTTCCTCTTATTATTCTTCCTTTCCTTGGATGATTTTCTTTCGTTCCTGAAAGCTATTGGTTCTATATATCCTTCCATTTCATTTCAGAAGAGAAACACTTTCCAATGATTCTAGATACGGTTACATACATTACTACGCTCTCACACTGATTCTTCTTACATCTTAAGCAAAGGGTTTTGACCTGAAATCTGTAAAGTGGAACTGTTCTTGCAAAGAGATATTGTATGAAACTTTGCACGTAAAAGTTTTATTGGGCTAGCCCCCCGTGTAAGGGGGAAAAAGCCTTTGGTACATGTCTGTAAACGTTTTATGGAGTCAATATGTTAGTGATTAGTGATCCCTACTGAGCAGACATTATTATTATTATTATTATTATTATTATTTTTTTGCCACTTAGAAAAAGTCTCATCACTTATAAGTTATGCTACACTCCTTGAATATCTATTTACCAGTACTTCAATGGATGTGAATAATATTGCACATTTATTTATTTATTTATTTATTTATCTATTTATTTTTTTTGTAACTGTAGATTTGTTTCCACTTAAAAGGTAAAGAAGTCTCATTACTTTAAACTTATCCGACACTCCTTAATTATTTATTTACTAACACTT
>NC_134787.1:60411750-60424250 GCF_046742065.1 Oratosquilla oratoria
GGTCACCACCCAGCACTTCTAAGCTACCAGAAGAGGCTGGACGACCGTGTTGTGAACAGCTGCCCAGGATGTAACACTTCACCCCATACCATACAACACATAATGGAAGACTGCATTATACACAATCATGCACGCAAACAACACAACATACACTCTATAAAGGATTTGTGGGAAAACCCAGTTTCGGCTGTGGCCTTCCTTGGGGAGACGGGACTGCTCGGACAGACAGTCTAGGGAACGACAACAACAACAACAACAACACGCTGCTCTTTGAGATATTGAAATTCATTTGCCATTTCACCGACCATGTGAACAATTTGTTAAGATCATCCTGCAGAATCTGGGCGTCTTCTCCTGACCTAATTAGGCGTCCTATTTTAGTGTCGTCCGCAAACTTACTAACATCACTATTTAACCCATCGTCTAAGTCGTTTATATACATAATGAACAATAAGGGACCCAAAACCGAGCCCTGGGGGACCCCGCTAGTAACATTGCCCCACCTAGATTTTATTCCATTTATGGTGACCCGCTGTTTTCTGTTACTAATCCAAGCTCTAATCCATTCTAACACTTTTCCTCCTATGCCATGGGCTTTGATTTTATTTAGTAGTCTCTGGTGTGGCACTTTGTCGAACGCGTTGGCGCGGTTGGTAGAGTCTCAGACTGTCTGTACGGAGGTATCGGCGGTACCTGGCTCGAATCTTGCCCATGGCTGAAATTATTTTAGTATCGCTGCTCTTCGAGTCGTTACGCCAACTCTCGTGGGCGGGGAGTTGGGTGTGTGTGTGCGTGTTAGGTCATAGCATTACCCATAGATCGGACATACGAGCACTGAGCTCTCTTCCGGAAGGGAAATAGCTGTCGATCACGAGTACAACACGTGATACAAAGACCAAGGTGAATCACACGCACACACGCACACACACACACACACACACACACACACACACACACACACACACACACACACACACACACACACACACACACACACACACATATATATATATATATATATATATATATATATATATATATATATATGTATATATGTGTGTATATATATATATTGTGTGTGTGTGTGTGTAGATATATTGTATATGTATATATACTTACTTTTGTATATTTTTCTTATGTAACATTACTATTAACCATTTCTTACACATACCACTATATACTATCCACATGTTGCGTAAGGCCTGGTACTTGACAAACATTACCCTGAAGACTAGACTCTGGTATGCTTATCTGAGTCCATGCAAACGACATATAAATATTTTTTCCTTTCCTTTCTTCTTTTTTAGGCTGAATTTCATCTTGAAAAGATCCGAGTCCCTCACGTTGTAAATTGTCTCTCTCACTTGGAGATATGTTATGTTCTATAATGCAGAGTTCATAAATCTTAGAAAAGATCCCACGGACGAGGTTTCAGTTCACGGAATTATCTACATTGTGAAAAGCGTCTGAATGTAATAAGTATCATACAATGTTTTTATTGCTCACGATGAAAGTAAAATGTCACTAAAGTAGATCTTTCGTTGCCTCTTTTTATGTGTCGTATGGGTAAATAATTTCATATATTCTCTTTTGTATTTAATGGAAATTCGTGACACATTGTATTATACAAGTCGCTTCCAGTACTTGTTTTATGCCTTCAGACTGGATCTGCAATGAACATCAAAGCGACACTTTCCCCGTTTTGCCTGGAAGCACTTCCAGGTCGTAAAGAGCTTGTTGGGTGATTCCAAACGCTCGGCCGGTTGTTTTATTCAGCAGCTTATCGCCGTACTTATCTCCACTTGTCATAGCCGCAGGAAGGAGGCCTGGAGACCCCAAGAGTACCCTCGGCCTCTGGAAGGACTGGAATGGCAGCAAAATGAAGAATGATGTTCCAGGTTATGGGGTACTCAAGTAAAGCACCGACCCAAAGGATTCTGGATTTTGAAACCGGCTGAGGATGATTCTGGAAACCAATTTGATAATGGTAACACATTTTCGAACATTTTCTTGTAAGGATCGACAGACTCTTATGATTTAGCATAATATTCTGGATTTTGAAACCGGATGTGGATAATCCCGGAAACCAATTTGATGATGGTAACACATTTTCGTAAGGATCGACAGACTCTTTTGATTTAGCATAATATTCTGGATTTTGAAACCGGCTGTGCATAATCCCAGAAACCAATTTGATAATGGTAACACATTTTCGTACGTTTTCTTGTAAGGAACGGCAGACTCTTTTGATTTAGCATATTCGGGTAGTAGCTCCCCGGATATGTATTGATCAAGGTTCCTTTCAGGGCAGCAGACGTCACTGAGAGGTCCCAATTTGTGGGCGAGATTAGGTCGCTTTTGGTGTTACTTAGGCACTCGATCTCCACTCCAGCCAATCTACTCGCGACAACAACTCTTGTCCACTTTGACCTCGAGGACTACTTTCACTTCGTTCCTTCCTCCATCACTCCATTCACCCACTCATATTTACTCCTGTTTCGCCACCTCCAAGGCCTTACGGCGAGGCATCCATTCGGAGATTCAAATTTTGCTCTTCCTCAGATTTACACACCTTTTTATAGTATCGCCTTCTCCCTCTCTCCCTCCCTCTCTCTCTCTCTCTCTCTCTCTCTCTCTCTCTCTCTATATATATATATATATATATATATATATATATATATATATATATTTGTGTGTGTGTGTGTGTGTGTGTGTGTGTGTGTGTGTTTTTTGGTGTGTGTGTGTGTGTGTGTGTGTGTTTGTGTATGTATGTGTGAGTGTGTATGTATGCGTGCTGCATTTGTGTCTGCATGCATATGTGTGAGAAGTTAAGTCGTTCGTATGTATATATATATATATATATGTATATGTATATATATATGTATATATATATGTATATATATATATATATGTATGTATATATATATATACATATATATATATATATATATATATATATATATATATATATATGAAGCATATGCTGTTTTTTACCAGTTTTTATATATCTTAATAAATGTTATATATTTAGATTTAGAATATTCCAACATATGCCATGGTATCTGGTTGTCTCACATCATGGACACATTTTAATGAGCAAGACGACTGATAAGCAGGAATAGAGGAAATTGTTCAAGAGAACAAACTCGGAGACAAATAGTGACTCAGGACGAAGAACGTGGTCATAAATGGAGGAGAGAAACTTTGTGAACGAGAGTCACTTAACCTCGAGAAGAGTTCGGCAATAAGGGAAGTTGCCTGAACACTGTTCGGGGCTTTGGCCTCAGGGTCTGAGCGAGGACAAGTTCCTCTCTGTCTCTCTCTCCTGCTTACTATTCTTCTTTTCCAAATCCGAATCCTCTTCGACCTCTTGATCTTTGTCTCCCGTTCCTTCTCATGTACAAAATAGGACGAGAGAATCTTATGAGAGGTACAGCTGCACAGAAAACTATCGTTAGTAAATCACGCTAATCATTTTGACACAAAACAACGAAACAATTTGAGACAAGTTGAAGTCTCCATCGGAAATAAGATTATCATGTCATAGTGAATCCATATGAACTTCGGAACTATTATTCGATTCATATTCATTCAGAAGGAATTCGAACAATTCGAACCCCAGAAATACCAACCCTTCGGTATCATAAGGTTATGTTCATTCGCGAATGTTTCGACACCCCTACTAACGATAGTTTTCTGTGTAGCTGTACAAAGAAAAGAAAAGAGAAGTAAAGCATAAGATAAGGGGGCAAAAAGGAGAACAGATGTGAAATTGGGTAAGAGTATGACAGAAAATTTTGAAAGTGATACAAAGATGTTTTTGGAAAGAAATTAAGAGAGGAAGAGGAGGTGAATCAAGTAGAGAAGAAAAGGTAAAAGGTGCAGATGGAGAGATGACAGTGGAATAGACGGCAATAAGAGGAAGATTGGCAGATTATTTTAGGGAGTTGCTAAATATGAAGGAAGATAGGGAGGGAAAGGAGGAGAAATAAAGAAAGTTGAGGTGAAAGCAGTTGTTAAGATGATGAGAGCAGGTGAGGCACCTGTGTTGGATGGGTGTCATGCAGAATGTCTACAAAAGGGAGGCACAGTGATGGTGGACTGGCTGGTGAGGTTATTTAATGGTTGTTTAAGAGAGGGTAGAGTGTCGGAGGACTGAAGGAATGCCTGTATAGTTCCACTTCACAAGGGAAAGGGGGACAAGTGTGAGTGTAGTAGTTTCAGAGGGATTAGTTTGTTAAGTGTAGTTGGGAAGTCTTGTGGTAGGGTTTTTTATTGAGAGGATTAGGAGAGGAACAGGGAATAACTGGTGAGGAACAGTGTAGGTTTAGGACAGGTAAGGGTTGCGTGTCTCAGATTTTTTTAGGGAAAGGAATTTTTTTTTGGGGGCATTTATGGGTTTGGAAAATGCTTATGATAGGGTAGACAAGAAGGTGTGGAAGGCAGAGGTGGAACTAGTGAACATTAGAGGGGTATCAAGGATGAGATGGATGGATGGGGTAAAAGGGACATCGAGAAAGAGGGGAATGTCTGTTGAGGAAGGACGGGAGAAGACAGATGGTAGAGATCGATGGAGAATGGTTGTGAATGGATGATAAATTGACGCAACCTGAAGGGATTTCTCCCCGTCTTCTGTCTTTCTGCATGAGAGGACGGAGAAGGAGGGGTCACCGATTAAATGAAGCGGCTTTGCTGTGGATGTGCTGTGTCTTGCAACACTGCTTCTGACCCAGGGCAGTGGGCGAGATGCAGGGATGACCCGTCATCCAGGAGGAGCCAACATAAGAGGGAGGGAGTGGGATGAATGGGAATGGAGTATGTGGGGCCGTAATGAGTGTGAGTGGGTTTTATGCCTTTATTTTTTGGCTACCTCCCTTGTAAGGGGGAAAAAAAGCTTTTGGTATAACCCTCTCGCCTTTATCATATTCTATTTGTCCTTCTGTAATTAATTGGTTCTCTTTCGTGGTTTCCTTTCTGATCTTGAATCTTAAGCTACGTTGACGACCTCCAACTGAATTAAAAGGTCTGGCGTTTGCTGAGGGGCTTAAGGTAAACACATCAGCGAGGTATGATTGTCTTAAGTGAGACGAATATAGAGCAAATTGTTTCATTAAGAAAAAAATAGTCGTATAAACTTATACAATGTGTTCCAAATACTGCTTACTTGCATTTTGCTACATGCAATATGAATTTTCTCTTATATAAGAATATTGGTCTTGTCACTCTGCCTTCGCAGACTTTGTTTCCAGTGACATTTTTCAGCTACTTATATTTCTCCATTTCCAGCACTCTGTCATACCGTTTCAGTATGCACACATGTGAAGCAAATTTCAGTCCCTACTATTTCCGTTTTAATGTCCCCAACAAAGAACATAAGATATTTGCAATGATTTCTACACTTTTTTCCAACTCTGGGGCATCGTTGTTCCTATTCATATATTCTTTTTCTTATTTTCGCTCACACACACACATACACACACACACACACACACACACTCACACACACACACACACACACACACACACACACACACACACACACACACACACACACACACACACACACACACACACACCCCACACACACACACACACACACTACCACACACACACACACACACACACACACACACACACACACACACACACACACACACACACACACACACACACACACACACACACACACTCACACACACACACCAACACACACACACACACACACACACACACACACACACACACACACACACACACACACACACACACACACACAATTCTCGTGGGCGGGGAGTTGGGTGTGTGTGTGCGTGTAAGGTCACAGTATTACCCATAGATCGGTCATATGAGCTCTCTTTCAGGAAGAAAATAGCTGTTGATCACGAGTCCAACACGAGATCCAAGACCATAGTGAATCACACACAAACACACATACACACACACACACACACACACACACACACACACACACACACACACACACACACACACACACACACACACACACACACACACACACACACACACACACACACACAGAAACATTAGTATTCTTTATCTCATTCCTTCATATATCATGATTACATACACTTCTGTTAGATCATCTCTTCTTTCTTTTTTAGAAACGGTAACCCCATGATATTAAGCCTCTCTTTATAAGAATTATAAGCAAAATCTGGAACCGTTTCAGGTGCTGCTGTTAATTTTATCATATTTATATTTGTGTGGTTTGGTGTGGCTGGGGCGGGCGATAATACCACTGCAGCATATTGTTGCCTAAGGGAATCAGATTTTTTTTAAATCTTTTTTATCATTTCTTTGTCCAGTGGACAGGATGCAGGGATGACCCGTCATCCAGGAGGTGCCAAGATAAGAGGGAGGGAGGAAGGTGGAGGGGAGTGGAATATATAGGAAACGGAATGGGTGGGAGTGGTTTCTATGCCTTTTTCTTTTTGGATACCCCCCGTGTAGGGGAAAAAACCCTTTGGTATATGTATGTATGCTTTGTCTTTATAGAAGAATACAACTCGTATGTTCTTCAAAAGGTTATATGTTTCCCCATTGTTACTTTTGATATGTTTCTGATCACAAACTTTTCATTATTTTTGTTCTTATGTCCCTCTTTACGTTTCCTTTTGTAACTTAGACATTATCCATTCTATAGAACAGTAAAGGCCAATTTTACATTAATTTTAAATATCCGGCAATTTTTCACATTGAAATTAATTTCTCACTATCGGTTCCACTCATATCTCTTATCCAAATATTCTTGCAGCAACATAAAATTCCCTCTGTTTCTTACTATTCTCATAGTTTTTGTACCATCAGCGTGTGATTTAACGTAACTGTTCAAATCAACCATCTTGTCATTAACATATACAAGGATCATTACTAGTGCCAATACTAACTCATGTGTGCTTACAAATGCAGAAAAACAACCTCAAGCAATTATTTTTGTCTTAACTAGAACATACACCAGAGAATTATTATTCAGTGTTAACTGCTTGTATGTTGTAACATGCACAGACATCCATTTGTACCATCTATATTTCCGGAGTTACATATATTTTTCAATACGTACAGAGCTTTGGGAAGTGCCGGCCTACATGTTTAAAACTGAAACTCAGTTTCGCATTCAATTTCGTTTATTTACCTAAAACGGCCTCTATCATTGAATGTAACTATATACAGAGCTACATGCTCACCAAAACAGGTTTAGTTTCATGCGCGTGCTTGAAATATCCCATGTGCATGACCGCATGCTCTTTAATAAACATGTTTGTGTGTGAACGGGTTCACGTTTGTGTGTGTTGTGTGTGTGTGTGTGTGTGTGTGTGTGTGTGTGTGTGTGTGTGTGTGTGTGTGTGTGTGTGTGTATGTGATTCACCATAGTCTTGGACCACGTGTCGGACTCGTGATTGACAGCTATTACCCTTCCGGAATAGAGCTCAGAGCTCATATATGACCGATCTACGGTGTGTGTGTGTGTGTGTGTGTGTGTGTGTATGTATATACGTATGTATGAATGTGTGTATGTGCGTATTTAAGTGAATATGTGCGTATGTACATGTGAGTGTGAATGTGTGTGCGTCATCTGTGTATACAAGTATGTATGCATGTTATCGAATCCGGTTGTTCTTATGTTTGGAAATTGATGATCATGACTGTAAACCTTTGCGAACACGCAAGGAGGACTAGACTTGACTCGGGGTACAAGATCAAACTTTTCTTTATTTTCATATTAATTACCAGCATTCTGGAGACATAAATGAAAGCGCGGACCAATGGATTCGATAGCGTTGCGAAACATTTCAGAGAGTAATTTTTTGTGCCACTCTGTAACAAATAGATAACATATTGGCCTACAGACATACAGTAGGTTATGATAACCATAAGACTAGTATTCATAACATACTTAATTCTGTTATATTCCAAACAATCGAATTATTCGTAAGTATTCCGTCCTTACTTTGAGATAAGCCTAATTGTACTTTAAACCTGAAGTCATTGGCTGTAGGTGGACCACTTTAAGCATAAAAATATACGTCAGTGATTCTCCTCCAAAACTTCTACAAAACAAATAAGCACCACATAGCTATCCTCATTTTTTTCTCCTAAACTGGTGTGATTACCCCAAGTCGTGGTTACACGACGGAAATTCCAGGCAAGCCCTCGTCTTAACCCTTTCCAAATTTGGACGGGAAGAGAGGCTTGTGTTGAGAGATGTCGTCCAACGTCTGTGGAACAATGTTCTTCATTTCTGCCTCGGAAGTTAGTCATCAACATCGACAACAACAGTGGAAATACCAACAGCAACAACATCAGTAACAGCAATAACAAACCTGTATCAAGAACAACAACAGCAGGAATAACAACAGCAGTAATAACAACAACAACAACAACTTGAACAGCAGCAACTGCACCAAAAACAAAAACATGAACAACAACAACAATAAGAACGAAAACAACAACAGCAGCAACACCAACAAAGCAACAAAAACAACAATAGCAACAATGAGAACAAAACAACAACAGAAACAACAGCAACGATGATGACGACGACGACGATGAAGACGACGACGACGAGAACTTTCTAGAGGCGGCATTACCCCCATTCAGTCGAAACTCGTGGCCTAAGCAAGCCCTTCCTTCTTCCAAATTTTCTATGCCTGTGCACGCCCGGCTGTTTGTTATTTCCCTTGACAAAAAAAGAAAAAGAAAAAAAGAAAAGAAAAAAAAATTAGCGGTCCTTATGCCTGACTGGTTCATTTAAAAACCTCATTCCTCTAAAGAATGTGCTTTCTTCTTGTACTTGTGTACTTGTGTGTGTGTGTGTGTGTGTGTGTGTGTGTGTGTGTGTGTGTGTGTGTGTGTGTGTGTGTGTGTGCGTGCGTATGTGTGTGACTGTGTGTGTGTGTCAGTGTGTGCGTGGTTTTGTGTGTGTATGTGTGTGTGAGTGTGGGTGTGTGTGTGTATGGGTGTGCTTGTGTGGGTATGGATGCGTGTGTACTTGTATGGGCATATATGTGTATTTGTGCGTGTGTGTATGTGTGTGTTTGTTTGTGTGCATTAGAGTATTTTTGTATTATGCTTCAACTGATTCATGTAATTGTAAATTACAAGAATCAGCGGTCTTCGGGATACATCTGTGTATCCATTGGTCAAACTTGGATTTAAATTGTTTACATTTTTTTTTTTTTATTGAAACATTTCCTCATTTTAACTATTCCACAAATATGTACACGTGTCCGTGTGTATGAGTGCGTGTGTGTATGTATTCACTTGGTCTTTGGATCACGTGTTGGACTCGTGATCGACAGCTATTTCCCTCCTGGAAGAGAGCTCAGAGCTCGTAGGTCCGATCTATGGGTAATGCTATGACCTTACACACACACACACACCCAACTCCCCGCCCACGAGAGTCAGAGTAACGACCCGAAGCACAGCTGTACCGAAATAATTTCGGCCCTGGGCAGGATTCGAACCAAGCACTACGCGCACCACCATGCTAGTAGTTCATCGTTCTACCAACTGCGCCACCGAGTCGTGTAATGTGTGTGTGTACGTGTGTTTGAGTGCGTGTGTGTGTGCGTGTGTGTGTGCGTGTGTGTGTGTGTGTATGTGTCTGTGTGTGTGTATGTGTGTGTTTATTCATATACATGCATTAACCTAATTGTAATATACTTGAAAGTAGCAAACCTTGCAGGATTAAGTCTATTTTTTTACTAAGTGTTATATCTAGTTTTGAGTGAATCTATGATTCGAGTCTGAGTTATATTAACTTCTAATCTACACCCCTTTTAATCAACTAAATACTACAATCAAGACAATCCCTTCTCTTCTTTATTTCAATCATGACAGATGTTGTATCCTCAATCACTCTTCAAAGATCTTATCTGTAAGTCTGAGAACCGATTTGATTACTACTCAGTCGTTCTCTCCTAATCCACTACTGCATGTGAAGGCCACATCATTGTGAATGCGTTCGTGTGTATGTGTGTGTGTGCACGTATGTATGTGCGTGTGTATATATGTGCGCGTGTGTGTGATTATCTATGTGTATGTAAACGTGTTGTGTGTGTGTGTGTGTGTGTGTGTGTGTGTGTGTGTGTGTGTGTGCGTGTGTGTATGTGCGCGCGTGTGTGTATGTGTGTGCGCGTATGCGTGTGTGTATATATATATATATATATATATATATATATATATATATATATATATATATGTGCATATCTGTGTGTGCGTGTGTGTATGTGCGCGCGCGTGTGTGTATGTGTGTGTGCATATGCGTGTGTGTGCATGTGTGTATGCGTGTGTGTGTATATATATATATATGTGCATATATGTGTGTGCGTGTGTGTATGTGTGCGTGTGTGTGTATGTGTGTATGTTTGTGTATGCGTGTGTGTATGTGTGTGCGCGCGCGTGCGTGTGTATGTTTGTGTATGTGTGTATGCGTGTGTGTGTGTATGTGTGCGTGTGTGTGTGTGTGTGTTTGTGTGTGTGTGTGTGTGTGTGTGTGTGTGTGTGTGTGTGTGTGTGTGTGTGTGTGTGTGTGTGCGTTCGCGCGCGTTTTATCAGTCGTCCTAAAGGCTATTACAAGTATGTGTATCAGAAAACATAACTCCAGGAAAACTAATCCATCACCAAGGATACTGTTGTTCTTGCCCGCTGGCAACATACACAAACAGGTTCTCTTGTAACCTAACGGAGAGTCTTGGAGTGTCAGTAGGTCGTGAGAAGACGATGCCAAAGACTGTCAACGAGTTAATGCTCTGGTTTATAGACTATCTGGTCAAACGAACGACTACGATTCACGTCCGGGTAGGAAATATTTCACTGAATGGCTAAAACGCGGAATACTGCAGTTTCGACGAGACCCAAGACGATAGAATTTGTGTCACTGTTCCGCACCATTCATTTAAAATTCACTCAACACTCTCGCGCATGCCACTGTGATCCTAATCATCCTTTTCATTCATATCGTGTCATATTGAGGTCCAATGACGCCGGGGAGGAGTATGAGACATATGTCCGTGATATGACTGGAAATGTTTAGTTCTGGCTCTCACGTGAGGGTGGATGGGAAAACTTCAAAAAACTCGTTCGTCTGAAACTGTTGCCATGTCAAGCACATCCCAGCGGGTTTTCATCAAAGGGACTTGAAAAAGTTGGACAAAACTGAAGATTTTTTTTGCACAAGATTGGGATTTTTTGCTGTTGCTGAGACGTTTTGCGAAAAACGGAAACAGTCTGCTGGATCATGAAACAACTGATATATCAATCGGACATTGCAAAAACAAGAACAGAACTGTGAAATTTTACCACCGGGTATGAAAAGACCTGATGGTGTTTAACAAAATTTGAGGGGAAAAAATCGTATAACTTGTAAAAAAGTCTGAATGAAAATGGCTGATTAGAAGTTAGTTCCCTGTAGTAGGCCTAGTAAGTATTTAAGTAACATCGTAATGTACGTAAGTAAGCACATGTTTTGTACTCAACACACACACTTAACTGAGCCAGTGCAGAATGAACCTCAGTACAATTTGCGAAACTCAACTTTATGAATATGGTATTTGGTCCACAAGAGCTAGTGTTTCTGCCCTTGGACACACTATCACCCTGAATAGGTGAGTTTATGGAGAGAGTATACTCGTAGTAGAAATTTAAGGGCAATGGCAGAACGGAGGATGGTAGAAACTGAAATTTCCCATTATTCTTCATTAAGGAGGATTACCATTAAATATGATAAATGGTTTTGTCCATAAGAATGTCACTAGAGTCTCAGTAATATAGAATGCATAAATAATGCAGTCCATACTTCATGCAGGGTCAATTCAGTGGACAAATTACTCAGGCGGAAATTATATAAGAGTATTGTGGACACTTAACCCAAATATGTGGTCCATAAGAACCATGTAAATATATATTCCGTTGTTATTCCATCTATTCAATTTTATTAGCAAAATCACATCAATCACAAGGGAAGATTAACAATGAGAAGAAAATATGTTACATGGTGAGCAAAGAAAGATTTATCGACATAGTTCCAATACATCAAAAGCCAGGTTCGCATGTACTCATTAGTAATTATCTTATGGGAATGTCTTCCAGCGTGTATATAACGCATATATTGCGTCATTTTGCTCATGCACAATATAACAGATATACTTGTTATGTATAGCTTCAAAGATAGTAAAGGGGACATCGTGTAAGAAGAATTAATAGTAATGATATTCCACTCCTTGCTTAGAATATGATCTTAGAACCAGTGCTCTATTCTAGCCGAAAGTCCTCTTTGATACTCCCCTTTTCTATGTTTAGTAAAACACAGAACGAATACTAGCTGTAGAATCCATGCTGGGGGGTGGAAAATGAGACAGATGATAAGATAAAAAGATAGGAGCAACGTTATGTGATCCTGGTACGACTCTGGAAACAAGACGCATTTGATAAAAATGTCAAACAAGACACATTTGATAAATATTGTCACAACATCAAGG
>NC_134787.1:60429250-60434250 GCF_046742065.1 Oratosquilla oratoria
TCACTCCGGACACGAGGGTGCGTTATACAAAGGAAATTTCCCATCTCCTTTCTGACGAGACCAGAAATAACCCCGTCCATTACTATTTCTTTTTTCTGTTCCTTCCTCTTCTTTTTAGCTTTATTACTTTTTTTTTCGTCTTTTTTTTTTTCATCACTTGATGGCTGAATCATGAAATAACTTGCTTGACTCTCTACCTGCATGATTGTTCTCTTGTAGCGCGGAAAATGTCGACAACGGCATGAAGGAGGAAGAAACGAATAAGTGATTATGTTGGTACCAGACGCTTTACTTCTGAGCATCCAGTTACCTGCTTCCTCATGATATGAGGCGCCCAGAAACAGAGGGGCATCCTCGCCACTTTTACTGGTTACGAGATAAGCACGGATCGTGAAAGGCGTGAGCCTTTCTCTCTCTCTCTCTCTCTCTCTGTATATATATATATATATATATATATATATATATATACAGTATATATATATATATATATACATATATATATATATATATATATATATATATATATATCCGTGCTTATATCGAAACCAGTGAAAGTGGTGAGTGTGCCCCTCTGTTTCTAGACGCTCTAACCTCGAAGCTTCAATCTCACTGTTCAAATGTCCACTGGGTCATTCTAGGTCTTTCTGGGTCTTTCAAGCTTCCATCAAACCTTCCCTTCTCTAACTCGTTCACTTAACCTGTTCATCATTTTGTTCAATAGAACAAAAAAAAAAAAATTTGCTCTTTCAAGATTACAATCAGAGTCAGAACTCCTCACCATAACGCATATTCCTTCGGTTTGATCTGATTATATCAGTCGATGTCTAAGATTTAAGTACATTAAGGTCTTGGAGGTATAAAATGTGGCTGACTCCTTCTTTTCCCATCTTCCTTTGAACCTCCACTCTTTCTCCCCTCTCTTTCTCCCCTCTCTCTTTATCCCTCCTCTCTTTCTCCCTCCTTTCTTTCTCCCTCCTCTCTTTCTCCCTCCTCTCTTTCTCCCTCCTCTCTTTCTCACTCCTCTCTTTTTCTTTCCTCCCTTTTTTCCTCCTTCTTTCTTTCTCCCTCCTCTCTTTCTCCCTCCTCTCTTTCTCCCTCTTCTATCCCCCTCCTCCGTTTCCCCCTCCACTCTTTCTCCCTCCTCTCTTTTTCTCTCCTCTCTTTCGCCCTCCTCTCTTTCTCCCTCCTCTCTTTTTCCCTCCTCTCTATCCCCTCCTCTCTTTCTCCCTCCTCTTTTTTACCCTCATCTCTTTCTCCCTCCTCTCTTTCTCCTTTCTTTATCCCACTCCTCCGTTTCCCCTTCCTCTCTTTTTCCCTCCTCTCTTTCTCCCTCCTCTTTTTTCTCCTCTCTTTCTCCCTCCTCTCTTTCTCTTTCCTCTATCCCACTCCTCCGTTTCCCCCCTCCTCTCTTTCTCCCTCCTCTTTCTTCCTTCTGCCTTCCCCCCCTTCCTTTTTTCCTCCTTCCTTTCCACCTCCTCCCTTTCCCCTTTCCTCTCTTTCACCTCTCCCTCTTCCCTCCTCTTCCCTTCCCTCCTCCTCTCTTTTCCCTCTCTTCCCTTTCTCCCTCCTCTTTTTCCCCTTCCTCTCTTCCTACCTCCTCACTGTATCCAGTTTTATTTGCATTTTTCAATCTTCACATCGTCGATTCATGTAATTGAGCCCAATATTTTCCGTCACTAACAAGGAAAGAAGGAAAAGAAGAAAATATAAAATTACGGGATTTGATATTTCAGTCGTTTCGAATCTCGTAAAAAATCCCATCCCCTTTTCCTTTCCTTCTTCGTCTATTGTCCTTTTCCTCTCGTTACATTCCCTAACTTGTTCTTCATTTGTTTTCCCTTTCTCCGTTTTCTTCTACGCTACCCACCACCTTTCCGTTTTCTATTCACCTAACTTCTCAGGTTCGGTCTTACCCCTTTTCCATGTTCTTCTTCCTTTTGGTTCGTCATCTTAGGTTTCCGGTCTTACTTACCTTCCCATAGCTCTCATCCCTTTCATTTACCAGCCTCTCTCTTTGTCTTCCTCTCCTCTTTCTACCTCCTCTCTCCTCCTCTTCATTCGTTCCTTCACCTCCAATTAAAATGTTCATTTCCCTAACTGCTCCTCCCATACACCCTTTCACATCTACTTCACATCATTTCTCTTTTTCTCCATCTTCTCTTTTCCTTCCTTCATTTCACCTATTTTCTTTCTCTCCTCTTTCTTCCACTCCTTTTTTCGTTTCTCCTTCCTTCTTATGTAATCCCCCTTCCTTCTCCTCCTTACATTGCCTTCTCTATCCTTCCTCTTCTCCTATCTCCTTCCCTCCATTACAACCCTATTACTCTCTGTCTCTATATCTTCCTCTTCCCCAACAATTCTCTTACTCTTTTCGGTATATATTTTTTTCTTCTACTTTCTGAGGTTTCCTCTTTTGCTACATTTGCTCTTTCATCGTTGTAACTCTCTTCCGATCCCTTTCTGCACTTACCAGCCGTCTTCTTCGTCCATAAAAATCTTCATCTTTTGTCTTCTATTTTCCAAGATTTGCAAGCCCTGAGTGCATATTCCATGCTCCCCCCCTCTCCATCTCTCTCTCTCTCTCTCTCTTTCTCTCTCTATGTATCTATCTCTCTCTCTCTGTATGTATGTATGTATGTATGTATGTATGAATGTTTGTAGGTATCTATGTCACACACATAAACAAACACACACACACACACACACACACACACACACACACACACACACACACACACACACACACACACACACACACACACACACACACACACACACACACACACACACACACACACACACACACACACACACACACACACACACACACACACACACACCTACGATTATCTACATGCGCCCTGGCCTGTTTTGCCTTCCGCCTTTTTTCCACAGCTGCACTCCGTTCGCCTTCTGTGTCGCGAAGAAAGCCAACTCTATCGTCGCTCATTTTTCATTTCGTGGCTTCCCAGCTCTTGCAAGAAGAGTAATTGTCCGGCTGTTCCTTCCACTACGACTGCCACAGCCGCCACCTCCACCACCTCAGTGTCGAACAAAACGGGAACAAGTTGGATTAAAGAAATAATTCTATTCATATTCACTCGTGCTTGTTGCTTGGTGTGCTTGAGGATGTTTGTGTGTGTGAGGAGTCCATTGTATATACACGCTTCAACGTGCAATTATGGGTGAATAAATGTTACGTTTACGTGCTTCTTATGCATGTGTGTGAGTTTGTGTGTATGTGTGTGTGTTTGTGTTTGTCTGTATGTGTGTGTGTGTGTGTGTGTGTGTGTGTGTGTGTGTGTGTGTGTGTGTGTGTGTGTGCGTGTGTGTGTGTGTGTGTGTGTGTGTGTGTGTGTGTGTGTGTGTATGTATGTTTGTGTGTGTATATGTGCGTGTGTGTTTGTATTTGTGTCTATATATGTGTGTTTGTGTTTATGTGTGTGTATGTGTGTATTTGTTTGTTGATGTATGTGTGTGTGCGTGCATACGTGTGTTTGTGTGTGTGTGTGTGTGTGTGTGTGTGTGTGTATGAGTGTGAGTGTACGTGTGTGCATTTTCGTGTATATGTTCATGTATGTATGTATTCTTCCTTTCTCATACCATGCATTACACATCTTTACTATTTTCTCTCTATCTTCATTGTTCACCATTTTATATTCATCTCCACACTTATCTATTGCCTTTTCACATCTTTGATTGGTTTGATCTATTTGACTCACACACTTATTTCTACCTTACTCTGATATTTTTCTCTTTCTTCGTTTACTTTGAGTAGTTCCTGGAAACACTACTACTACTCCCACTTTAACATAACTTCACTTTCTTCCTTCAACTGTTTCCATTTGTATTCATAAAACTACTCTCCTTTTTCTCTTTTGGTTTCTTAACTCTAACTACTTCTAACAAGTTTCTTGCTCTCTCGAAATTCATCAAGAATTCTCACTTTATGTATTATCTTTTTATACTTGCAATCTATTACTTTTCGTCTTTTTTATTTTTCATATTTCTTGGAATTCTTCCCTCGAAATTCATTAAGAATTCTCATCTTTATCTATTATCTCTTTATACTTGCATTCTATTATTTTTTTTATATTTCTTGGAATTCTTTCCTCTCTCTTCCGTTTCACTGTCCAGCCATAGCTTATTTATTATTATTATTATTTTTTTTTCACTGTCTTACTCCTTGGGTCAGTTCTTCTCCTCTTTCCAATCCCTCAAGAATTAACTCTTTTTAGCTTCGCCCATTTCCCTTCCACATCTCCACTTTCTGTGACTTTTTATTCTTTCCACCTCCTCGCATCCCTCTTTCATATTCCCTCACCGCCTTATTTTTCTTAAATCTACCCAGCATTTACTTCATTCTTCCTTTCTCCTTTTTCACTTTTATGCTTCTTCCTTTTCACTGCTTTCACTTTGTTCACTGTGATATAATGGTACAACTTAAATTCCTCCTTCTTGGGGCGAGTATATTCAGTGTCTCACATCAATTTATGATCCACAACTATTCGATCACATTCCATGGCATCTCCACTGCCATGTATACTTGTGTATGAGATTCTTCTTGATGTAAAGGCTTTCAACAATTCTAGGGCATGCCAATTAGGTAGTCAATATATTCATTCACATTAGGTGCCCGAGAATGGTTTGTCAATCCTTCAGTGTATTTATCTACCACTTCCATTTATAATTTATGTCATCATATCTCCTCTTTGCTTTAATTTTTTCAGTGCATTAATCAACTTATAACTAGAAATGCCCTTCCTCCTCTCTTGTGTTTGTGTTGTTCGCCTAGAATCATTATTTTATATCACCAATCTCGCCTTACAGTATCCACAACAACGATAACAGCAACAACAGTGATAATGATAATAACGAAAACAACAGTAATAGGATTAATACTGGTAAGGAGAATATTGTTTGATAATGATAATAGTGATAATGATGATAATGCTATAAGATTGATAATGATAAAACAATATCTAATAATGATAGTAGTA
>NC_134787.1:60439250-60444250 GCF_046742065.1 Oratosquilla oratoria
GGTTGTATCCTGCCCAGGGCCGAAATTACTTCGGTATCGCTGCGCTTCGGGTCGTTACTCTGACTCTCGTGGGCGGGGAGTTGGGTGTGTGTGTGTGTGTGTAAGGTCATAGCATTACCCATAGATCGGTCATACGAGCTCTGAGCTCTCTGCCGGGAGGGAAATAGCTGTCGATCACGAGTCCAACACGTGATCCAAAGACCAAGGTGAACACACACACACACACACACACACACACACACACACACACACACACACACACACACACACACACACACACACACACACACACACACACACACACACACACACACACACACACACACACAATAACTCATCTTTAACCATGTATGTACGATTATACACGTCCGCGCTAAATTAAAACATTTCCTTGATCATTGCATTTTGTTACTATGCAGACAAATACATACTGGAATGTCCAAAGAGTGCATCAAAACATTTAGCGTTTGCCATACCCTCAACATGTATTGTATTGACATGATTTGTATGCTTTAAATGCTTTAGCTTATGGACTTCTATTGTCCAAAGAGTATTTCAGAACCTTTAGCGTTTGTCATGCCCTTCACATGCACTGTCCTGACATAACTTGCATGCTTTGAATGCTTTATCTTATGGGCTTCTATTGATTGAAGACGTTAAGACTAAACTCAGTTAACTTCTTCAGAACGGTGAGGCTTCTTCCGTCCATTCACAAATAAATCACTTTGCTGTATCAAAGTCTTTCGATTTGTGTTCTTATATACATTCACATATGCTGAAATAGACAATATTTTTGTTGTTGAAAAGGGTAAATTGTGAGAAGCACAGTCTAGTGCATCTTCTTTTATTCTGTGAGGAATTGAATGCATTTGTCATGTTCATTCTGGTTGTCATGACAAACTTTCATTCAGCAGAGAAAGAAATGGTCCCCACGATTCATGGGATGAGAGGATATTGTTCAGCTTTAAGAAGACTCAGTCCATAACATAAACATTCACAAAAGTCATAAGCGAAGCTAAACTTTACAAAAAATTTATATGAATACAAAATGTGAAAAAATGAAACTACGAAAATATATACAGTGATACATAAATACATGCATGCAGATATACATACGTAGATTCACACATACACAAAAATATGTATACACATGTACATGTATACATACATACGTACATACACACACACATACATACATACATACATACATACATATATGTATATACATCCATATACATATGCATACATATATACATACGTGCATGCATACATACATACATACATGCACATACAACACTATCAAATTTCCTTGAAATTAATATGTAAGCGTTTATACAAAGCATGATGTGTCACAACACATAATTATAAACAAATAACTTTGGTATTCCAGCGGCTTCCAATTAATGTTAATGTAATCAGAAGAAATATATATTATACTCTGTATGTTTTTTCATGCATGGAAGTAAAGGCTTGCGTTTAAAAAAAGAGCAGGAAAAACAATACGTGAAAATATATATCATTCAGGACACAAAGGCCAATCGTGTCATGTATAGCTTATACAGGAAGTAGGTCCTTTAATTCTAAAGCAAATGTAGAGAAGGAGAGATAGGAAGAAAGTTTTCTGTTTGTGTGTGTGATTAACCATTGTCTTGGATCACGTGTTAGACTCGTTATCGACAGCTGTTTCCCTCTCGGAAGAGAGCTCATAGCTTTTATAGGACCTATCTATGGGTAATGCTGTGACCTTACACGCACACACACCTCCAACTCCCCGCCCACGAGAGTTGGAGTAAAAATCCACAGTGCAGCAGTACTGAAATTATTTCAGCTCTGGGCGGGATTCGAACCCGGATCGTCGTAGTGGTAGCCGACAACTCTACCAACTGCGCCACGAGTTGTGTGCGTGCGTGCGTGCGTGTGTGTGTGTATGTGTGTGTGTATGTATGTGTGTGTGTGTGTGTGTGTGTGTGTGTGTGTGTGTGTGTGTGTGTGTGTGTGTGTGTGTGTGTGTGATTATTGGTGAACATTTTTCCTTTTTCGTGGTTCTGGTTTGTTCTTTTTCGTATCCTATTTATGTATCGATTGAAACGATCAAGTACGAGAAGTCTTTATGTAAACAGTTGTTATAGATTTCCGTACTTGGGCAACAGATTCCTTTTCTGAAGAAGTAAATCTGATTAACTGATCACACCAAAATGGACATCAATTCACTAGAATCAGTACAGAGAAGAATAACTAAAATGATACATGGAAAGACGCAGAGTACGGGGTGAACTAATAGAGGTGTTCAAGTGGATCAAAGGCTTTAACAAGGGTGATGCAAACAAGATCATCATATTAAAACAACAGGGCAGGATTCGCAGTAATGGAATTAAACTGGACAAATTTAGATTTAAGAAGGAAATAGGCAAGAATTGATTTACTAATAGGGTGGTCAGCGAATGGAATAGACTTAGTAACCATGTACTGAGCGATGAAACTATCAGTTGTTTTAAGAAACGGTTAGACAACTTTATGGATGGGGTGACAGGTGGTGATGGATATGGAGCTGTCTAGTGTAGGCCTTATGGTCTCTTGCAGCCTCCTTCATTCTCATGTTCTTATGACAAACTTCACAGGCTCGAAGAATTGAACAACAAATTTACAATTTTCTACCAACCATGAGCAATCAAGAAGACGTAAAAATCTCACTGAAGGAAGAACATATTCCTGGAAACTCTGATTGTAGAGATACGGTTTTGTGCAGTCTTCTTTTGTGTTCTTGTAATTCATAATTTATCATTTTGTGATCAACAATTTATATATTTTGACAAAACCATACCGAAAATCTCTTTTCTTTATACATAGTCATTCACTTTAAAGCCTAGCTTATGCCATTCGATTTCATTCATTTCTAAGGAACCCTAGATAGTGATGGGTTTAGATATCTAAGTGAATCATTCATCTTGAACAAAATAATCCTCTCATTATCACCACTACCCTCAGTCCTTCCACTACCTATATCTCCATCACACATTTTCTTTCTCCTCTGTTTTCATATGTTTTCTTTATATCCATTCTTTATGCTTACTTTAGTACTTAAGATTATGAATTCACTCCTTTTGAGGATTTGATTCTGCGGTTTTGTAAAGGTTTAAAGACTCGGTAGGAGTAGGTAGGGATTTCAGACGGAATTGAGTCTACGAATTACTCTCAAAGAGTAACCGGTTGACAGACCTTTAGGTATAGTGAGCGTAATAATGCGGCAAAGATCCCGTACATAACTCTTTGGCACGAATACGTAACGCATTGACACGACTAAATCCCTTTAGCTCACACGAACAGCCCGAAAGCTCTTACGTGGACCGTTAACGGACACATAATCAAGTCGAGAGGCCAGAGTCGAGGAGGGTGAGCGCACATTAATGGCAACGGCGAACGAAAAAAAAAAAAAAAGAAGTAGAGGAAGAAATGGAATAATGTTGAGTATCCCTTTCAAGCAATTTAACAAGTTTCTACTTCACTATAGATCCACTAAAATGGTGAACAGCTTAGCAATTATAATTGGTAAGTTGTTCACCATTTTAGTTAAATAAGTATTTAACGAGTGTCGAGCCTGTTACGAACAGTACGCAAGATGAAGAATATACATGAAACTAAATGACAGTAAACATAAAATCGAATCAACGAGTGCACAATGTAAAATTCAATAAGAGCTCAACAAATATGTATTCTACACCAACAGAGATCACCTGGTTAAGATGAAGAAAATTCAGAAAAGGGATCTACAGGGAACCCCGGAATCAAGTATGCCCAGGAAATAAGTAGTCTCATAAAGATAATTTGAATGTGATGGCGGAAGCTTGAAGGCCATTAGGATAATCCTGGCCGGGCCGTTAGTCTCGTCTCCAGGGTAGAGGACATGACCTTGGGAGAATAGTGAGAGTTACACGAGTGAGGATAGGAAGAGAACGTATAGGAGGAGGTAAAGAAACACATGGAAGAGCGAGAATGTGTTGAGAAAGAGAGAGAGAGAGAGAGAGAGAGAGACGGGGGAAGAGAATAGAGAGAGAGAGAAGAGTGAGAGAGAGAGGGAGCGAGAGAGAGAGAGAGAGAGAGAGAGAGAGCGAGACAGAGAGAGAAAGACAGACAGAGAGAGAGAGAGAGAGAATGTGGAAACCTGTCACAAGCAGCAAGAAAATGTAGCATTGAAGAAATGTATCAAGCATTCACTGAATGTCTTCATTACAAAATCAAGTACAAAAGAAAGAAAGTCAAGGGAATAAGAGAATGAAGATCTAAGATAGATTGTTTTTATCGCCAAGATAACTTTGAGAGCAAAATGGCATCTCGTAACGTGTGAAGCTCGCCATTTTTAAAGTGAATTAAACGTGATTATATCATAATTAAAGTCAAATTGATGAATGATATCAGGGTATGAATTAATGCATCACAAGCGTACTTCTGAGATAGAGAAACAAATGCTTGGGAAAAAAGTCAAGGAATTTGAAGAAATTCTTATGTGGAATTGGGTTTAGTGTTTAGTGTAGTAAAGTCAAGAGGATTTCAGGAAGTAAAGAAGCAGAGTTGAGCGCGTTCCTCGGTGCGTTCCTCAGGATGCGTTCCTCGGTGCGTTCCTCAGGATGCGTTCCTCGGTGCGTTCTGCTTTAGTTTTGCCGCATTTAGCGCTCCCAAACTATTAAAGCAATATAGGTGCCGGTATAGTATGTGGCCTACCTTTTGGATGTGGCCTTCGAAAAAATTTCTTTGGTATAGTATGTGGCCTACCAAACTTTTATTTCAGTATGAACCTGTCTCTTAAGCTTTACTAGTTTGGGAGCGCTAACCGCGGCTAAACTAAAGAGAAACGCACTGAGGAACGCATTTAGGAACGCGCCCAGCTCTGTAAAATTAGAACGGCTTTGAAGAGACGTATAAAAGTACAGCAGAACGACCTCGTTGATCGAGACGTTGGAGTGAGGAAGTGAGTTTTGCAGTGATATAAGAAGTGAATTAACATT
>NC_134787.1:60446750-60451750 GCF_046742065.1 Oratosquilla oratoria
AAAAAGAAAAAAATCAGTCTTTGGTCATAGAAATTTGGTCATTTGTACCTTTCGAGGATAATTGAGATAGCATTCATTCGGTATATCTCGGTTTGTACAGTTGGAAACTGTACGGGGAGAGGTGACGTGGGAATTTCCAAAATCTCGTCAGAAGTAGACAAGCTTCTATTTAAAGAAGGGAACTAGCGGTGGTATTCTAAAAAAAAAAAAAAAAAAGTGAAGTAAGAATCTTACGGTGGTATTATAAAAAAAAATCTTTCCAAGGATTTATATGAGATTTATATAAGGATTCTTTTTTTTTCTTTTCTTTTTTTATAAGAATATCTGGAAAGAAAAGAATTATTGACTTTAAGCGAGTTTGACTTAAGGTGTTGTAAGGAAGATAAGATATTTCAAATTCTTTCAAAAAGAATTTGATAATCTAGCTTTATCCTAATTAAGAAAGATAGACAAACTTATGGAAAAAGGGAGAAATGTATAAATTTCAGTCCACTGGATAAAAAGAATGAGAACAGTAATAACATAATTACGCTTCGTTGAAGTAACGAACGGAGTGCCACAGGGATCAGATATTGTCCCCAGTCATGTCCATCAAGTCTATGAGTAATCTCCAGATAGGACAGGTATGTTTGAAAGGTCCAATTCGTGTACCAGGTCCCATTTTATAATGAGGTACACTCATATTTGGGTTAAAGTTTCTGAGTTTTAGACCGTATGCCTTTATTTACAGCTACATGCTGGCAGAAACTCTACCTGTCTCCCTTTGGTATATCATTTCCAGATGTAACCATTTATCACACTCAGGTATCTACTACAACGCTAAGAAAGGAAAGAGTTTTTGATATATAGAATTACAATAAGATCTGTACAAATCATGTGAATAAAGTAAAAGAAAATGGAGGTGGAGTATAATACAAGCAAATGCAGGTTGTAGAAAGAAAACGTAGACCACACGGCAAAGAGAATGAAAGGACTTAATAACCTCGTTGATGAAAAAGTACAGGGTCATGTGATTGGTATGGGATAACTGAATCAATCTTCGTTTCTCTGGATAAGAACATGATAAAGTTACTCACAAATCAACATCTTACACCTATCCTTGAATATACGACTGTGATCTGGGAAGTACAAAGGAAAAGGCAAGAAAATTCAGCTTGATCAACAGGAGCATTAATCAAAGGTTCCCTGAGACGTATGGTCCACCATACAAAGAAAAGCTAGGGACCCTTTGAAAGAAAGAAGGGAAAGAGAGGAGTTTATATTGGGTCTACAATATCATAAACAGTGTGATTGAAAGTTCTAATGGTCAATCTGTAGAGATGGAGGGATAAATAGGAAAAATAAATCTAATTGATGACATTGTAAAACACTGAGAGTGAGGAACTGACGAGGAAGTGGAAACGTGGCGCCGTGAACAAGACGGATAGGTGAGGGCATGTAGTTAAGCACACACGCACGCACGCACACACGCACACACACACACACACACACACACACACACACACACACACACACACACACACACACACACACACACACACACACACACACACATATATATATATATATATATAAAATTATTTCAGACAAATGAGAGAGAATGTGGGTGGGGAAGGGCAAACGAAGATGTGTTAGGAATAGAGTTTAATGTCCTAACGTTGCGACCAACTTGGTCTTCTTCAGAGGACTACAGCATTACAGACGGATCACAATTCTTATATTCGTAGTGAGAGGGAACCCGCCAAGGTATGAGCGTCATGTTTTCCCTTTGGCTAACGATTTAATTATTAGGACACTTGCTGCTTTCGAGAGGCATTTAAATCCGTCTCTGTCGTTGTTGTTCTTGTTGGCGGCGATATGTGCAGCTTCCACAGTTTTTCTCATTTTCTTCTCAAATCCCTCGTGTAGAATTTCTGCGTTGTTCCAATCAGGTAGATGTCCACATTTGTCCAGGTGACGAACCAGGGAGTTAGATGTTCTATGAGCCCTGAGATCGTTTTTGTGCTCATTCAAGCGTTTATTGAACCCTCGACCTGACTCACCGAAATAAGATGATGGACAACCGTTGCATGGAATACGGTAAATGACACTGAGATTATTACGCATATTATTATGTTTCTTAAATATTTTTCCTATTTTATTGGAAGATATTTTTGCTATATTTATTCCACCTTTTAACAAATAATCATCAATATCTATGGTGTTTATAGAATTAGGGACAGAAATAAAATGAGACTTATCCTTTCCCGGGGTCCGGACGTTTGAGCCATCGTAGATCTTCTTGGCTTTCCTCGTTGTCCTGGTGATCAAACCTCCGGGGTATTTCAGCTTCCTAAAGGTATTCTTGATGTAAGTAAGTTCATCCTCTAGGAATTCTTCACTGCAGATACGAAAAGCTCTGAGAAAGAAACCTATTAGAACACCCGTTTTAATCTCAGTGTCGTTTACCGTATTCCATGCAACGGTTGTCCATCATCTTATTTCGGTGAGTCAGGTCGACGCTTGAATGAGCACAAAAACGATCTCAGGGCTCATAGAACATCTAACTCCCTGGTTCGTCACCTGGACAAATGTGGACATCTACCTGATTGGAACAACGCAGAAATTCTACACGAGGGATTTGAGAAGAAAATGAGAAAAACTGTGGAAGCTGCACATATCGCCGCCAACAAGAACAACAACGACAGAGACGGATTTAAATGCCTCTCGAAAGCAGCAAGTGTCCTAATAATTAAATCGTTAGCCAAAGGGAAAACATGACGCTCATACCTTGGCGGGTTCCCTCTCACTACGAATATAAGAATTGTGATCCGTCTGTAATGCTGTAGTCCTCTGAAGAAGACCAAGTTGGTCGCAACGTTAGGACATTAAACTCTATTCCTAACACATCTTCGTTTGCCCTTCCCCACCCACATTCTCTCATATATATATATATATATATATATATATATATATATATATATATATATATATATATATACACTCAAACACACACACACACACACACACACACACATACACACACACACACACACACAAACATACACACACACACACACACACACACACACACACACACACACACACACACACACACACACACACACACACACACACACAATATAAACAACAATTTAAAAGAAAAACATAAGAGAGAACTTCACAAGTTGAAAAGTAAATATGTAAAATTAATGGAAGTAGGATGAGTTGAAGGATAATGTAAAAAGGGCCAAAGAAAACAAAGAAAAAATATGGATCAAATAAGAAAAGGAAGGTAAATAAAGATACATGAGGAGGAAAATATCCACTTTAATAAGATTATAGAGCAAGAGAGAGAGAGAAAAGCGAAATGTGAATAAGTAGACAAAGAAGAAAATTATATTTGTCAAGTACTAATAATACATTTATATCTTATTAGATTTGGATGGAAATAACAACATTTACTATCAGATATAGAAAGAGACAAAGAACAACACAGAAAAATAAATTGTGGAAGTAATTATGACCAATGAGGCAGATGAGCATAAAGAAATAAAACAAGTATTTAGATTAGGCGGATATGTACAAAGAGGTATAAAGTACATAAAATTTAAATCGGCAAATTAGAAAATGAATAGGATATGCTATGTAGCAAACAACCACAAAGGAATGTTTAGATGAGGGAGAATGCCACAAAAAAAAAAAAAATAAATAAATAAATAAATAAATAAATAGATGTGGATGAAAAGAGAGAAAAGTTTTATTGGAGTGCAATACACCAGAAGATAAGAGATGGTACCAAAGAAAAGACATATACATATACATATACTTATACATATACATATACATATACATATACATATTCTGTATATGTACAAATACATAAACATATACATACACATATAAATGTACATATACATATACATATTCATATAAATTTACATGTACATATACATAAACATATACTGTATATGTACTACATAAACATATACATATGCTGTATATGAACAAATACATAAACATATACATGTACATATACATATAAATGTACATATACATATACATATTCATATACATATACATGTACATATACATATACATATACTGCATATGTACTACATAAACATATACATATGCTGTATATGTACATATACATATACATATACATGCAGATATACTCGTATGTATACAGTTATTAGTCAAAAGCAAATTTGTAGACAACTTCCTTGGACATAAGATTAATGACTTTCTTGTCTGGGTAACAGAGAGAAACACTAAGTGCTATTTAGGTAATTAGTTTGGATTCTTCATTTATTTTCTTCAAATGATACATGTTTTCATTTTTGTCACATTCTCATAACCTTAATATCCCTGCTATTCTTACCCTACTTTGACTGTTTCTAAAAGCCTAAGATCCTAATGTGCATTCCACTTGTTCACGTATGTCATAATTTCCGTGATCTTATATCTCTTGTCGGGTAATTTTACACCTCGTCTGTTCTGCTACTGATACTGAATGTTTAGATGATTCTTGTTGTTCCCTCTGCTTTTCTGTCTCGTTCTGAGCATAACCTTCCGTTCCATAACGCGCTGTGCAATCCTTGACATCCTAGACGCTTATGTTCATTTATTTCATATAAACTTTGGTCGTATTACTAAGTCAATTCTAAACGTTTGTTATTTCAGTTCTTTCTTCCCACGCCTTTTATGTCCTTGCATAACGCGCTATAGCAATCCTTGACATCCTAGACGCTTATGTTCATTTATTTCACGTAAACTTTAGTCGTATTACTAAGTCAATTCTAAACGTTTGTTATTTCAGTCCTCTCTTCCCACGCCTTTTACGTCCTTGCATCATGTTGCCTTTGCTCCCGGATTTTTGCTTTTGGTTTTGCTTTTGTTTGAAAACTCGAAGTGTTACTGCAAGGCGCATCTCGATCTTCTTTTCTTCAAGCTCTTCTACCCACCAGCAGGTGTTTGGCCTCAGCTGCTATCGCAATCTAGAATTGTTTTGTCTGTTG
>NC_134787.1:60456750-60459250 GCF_046742065.1 Oratosquilla oratoria
CTACCTCACAATGTCAGTAGTTTTTTCTTGATTTTTCGTTACTAATCATATCTCAAACGTTACACAACTTATCTTATATTCAGTTTTCTGCATCTTCAAGCACCTTTCCATAACTCTCACTTCAGTAATACATTATGACATTGTTCTAATTTAATTCATTATCGTGGACTCATATCTGAATTATTTTTATTTACAAAAATGACTTTCTTGCCTCTGTCATTTTTACCTACCTCTGTATCTACTTCTTCTCATGCTATACGCAAATTCAGATACTTAAAACAGCTTACCTTCTCGAGTATTTTCCTATTCATACTTACATCTAACACGCCTGCCTTTTTTGCGCATTTCATTTTCTCTTTTTTAACTACGTAATTGCAACTTTTTATTTTCACGAACTCTTCCAAATTCCACCATCAAGCACTGCAAAATCTCTTCCAAACCAGCCACCAACGCGGTATCATTTACTAATTGCACCTGAATTAACTTCCATTTCCAACCTTGTACATAATGCTCTTTGATATACCTCCCTTATTACGCCATCCATGCATACATTAAACAAGTATAGTTACGTCGCGCATCCCTGTACATAGCCACTTTTATATACGTATAGCTGTGAGAATAAGAAATATACGTTTCTTTCAAAAGCCTCCCTCTTATGCCATACTAACCCTACATCTTTCACGTTACCTTTCTATGGGTTCTATCATATATCCCTTTTTGTTCATAAACGACCAGAATACTCGTGCATCTGTTCTCTGAAATCTTTTCATACAACAGTTTTACTGCAAACATCTGATTCGAGCATTCCCTTGCTTGCTCGAAATAAAGAGATTCCTCTCCAATTATCTAATGTTCCTCTCGTAATCTTTTTTGTATCAGAACTCCACTTTACTATTTTTCTACATCATTCAAAAGACCTATGCTTTCATACCTGTTTCGCTCATATTTTCCATCTTCCCCTCATACAATGAAGACCTTCCTTAATCCCCTGAAACAACGGCCACAAAACAGTTATGTATTTGTATAATCATCTACCCTACTACTTTCACTCTATTCCTCTTGAAATATTCATCGTTACAGCCATCCATCCCTGGTGCGTTTCCTGCTTTCATTTCATTCACGACCTCTCGCACTTCATCTTTCTCATGACCTACATTTCATCTCTTTGTGGCATCGCTTGCATCGGTATATCACTTCTCTCGCCTCCAATTATTGGCTTCCCATAATCTTCGACACTCAGTAACCCATCAAAGTAGTCCACCATCTCTTCCTCACATCCGCATTCATCAAAAACGACGGTCTATTCAATTCCTTTACTATTTCCTATCTCCTAAACTTCTCGTTTTTTGTTTCTATCTACTTAATGTAGAAGTGTATTTTTATTCTTTAAAAATTCTTTCAATCTTTTTTCTCTACTTCACATCTGTCCTTCTCTTGGTTTTTCTAACTTTAATTTTTTTTTCTCTTTATTTCATATTTCTTATAAGTCTCTGATCCTTCGTCATAGGAAAATTTCATGCACCAGCCTCTTCTTTACTACCAATACTTTCATAGTTTTCTGCATGAGAGGGCGGGGGTCGCCGATTTAATGAAGCGGCCTTGCTGTGGATGTGCTGTGTCATGCGGCACTGCTTCTGACCCAGGGAAGTGGACAAGATGCAGGGATATTCCGTCATCCAGGAGCTGCCAAGATAAGAGGGAGGGAAGAGGGTGGAGGGGAGTGGAGTGTGATAGGGATGGAATGGGTGGGAGTGGTTTTTATTCCTATGTTTTTCGGATACCTCCCTTATAAGGGGGAAAAAAGCCTTTGGTATATGTATGTATATATGTATGTACTTTCATACCTTTCCTACACAACAATAAATACATACCTTACCTCTCTTCCGTACCCTTTACCAATTTTCATGAAATGACTTCTGTTCCTTAACCACGCCCTCTTTCTTCTGAACAGTCATTCTTCTCCGTTTGAATATCTAATACTCACTCTCATTCTGTACCTTAGGCAGCTTTCATACTTTATATTAGTTTCTCCCAAACCGTGACATTTCGCTTTATCTTCTTCATCTCGCTGCTAATTTCGACTCTTTCTTTACTAAATAATGACCAGGTGTGTCCCCACCCTCTTCTATCAGCTCAGTTACATAAAAGATCAACCAATTTATTTCGAGGCTCGCTGTTATATTTATACAACTCTTGCTTCCTATGGAAGGTTGTGCTTTGAGCCACATCTTCTGTAGTGATCTTGAACGGTAGTTTTCAACAAATTTTTCCTCCAAGATATCTGCAAAATAAATAAATAAATAGATAAATAAGATGAATGAAATAAATGAACAAGATATAATAAGACAGAATAGATGATTTAGTAAAAGAATAAACAAAATAATTAATAAACGAATAAATGAATATATAAATACATAAATATATGCATAGATGAATAAATCATTAGATGAATAAACGAATGAATAATGGTATTGATAATATGATGAATATTGGAAAAGAT
>NC_134787.1:60464250-60466750 GCF_046742065.1 Oratosquilla oratoria
TGATAGTGTTATTTACCTTGACTTTAGCAAGGCGATCGACAATGTGCCCAACCAGAGACTACGGTCCTGGAGCTGCAACGTCTACGTCGTGGGACCACCCCCCAACCCCAAGAGTTGGGGGCCAATCAGCAGCAACTACCCCTGGCCATCAGCTCTACGCAGATGGCACCGATCCCCAAGGAGGAGCTACGCCTACCTGGGGGAGTACCACAATCCTTTTTTTTCCAACACACAATGTTACGTTTTTTCTGCACTGAGGGGTCATTTTCCGGCGATCACCCCTCTTCTTCTACTTTTAGCCGGAGATGTAGAGAGCAATCCTGGGCCCACCACAAAATACACATGCCCAACATGCTCTAAACCCATTACTTCGAGCAGACAGACAAAGGGCTCAGTTCAGTGCAATGTGTGCAAAAACTGGGCCCACCTCACTTGTACAACACTTGCTGACACAAACCAATACACAAACACTTGGACATGCTCTACCTGCCCTCCAGTAACCCCAATCCCACCTCCCCAACCACAGCCAACACCCTTACCCACTCCCAATTTCCCTTTGCCCTTACCCCCGATTAGTACTCCCCTTCCTTTGTCCCCGATCTCTCCTTTCCCCCCCTCTGACCCAGATCCTACACCTTCCCCACTACCACCCCAACCTCAACCCCAAACGGCAACATACAACACATACAAAACACACAACATCAACATATTACAACACAACATTGACGATATTAACACTAAAAAACATGAACTTGAACACTTCCTTAAACAACACAACATACACATTGCAATTCTACAAGAAACAAAATTAAGACACTCACACAAAACACCATCATTTCATAATTACACCACCATCAGACAAGACCGGACTGACGGCAATGGCGGTGGACTCATCACCCTGATCCACCATTCCATCTGTTTTGTGGACACAAGTGCCACAACCAAAATTCTCCTCCCTACCACAGATAACACAACAGAAACCCAATCCATTCGTATCCGCACAGGCAACAATTCAACACTAACAATAGTTAACATGTACATTCCCCCCCAATCATCCCCCACAGTTCCAAACACCTTCAGACCTCAACTCAGCCAACTAACCTCAATCCCCAACCTGATCATGGGTGGTGACTTCAACGCCAAGTCGTCTGCCTGGTTTGTCGACAACCCTGACACAGACAGAGGGCTTGATATACAGACTCAATTCGACTCATTGACTATCATGAACAACACGCATAATCATACACATATCCCATACCAAGCCCTCTACACTCCCTCCTCTCCTGATATCACCTTTTGCTCCCCCTGCCTAACCCCAACAACATCATGGAGAGTGGTCGGAGCCCTTGGTTCTGACCACCTTCCAATCATCATCACCACCAAAACAAGATGCACCCCAGCTGGCCACAGACACACTTACACCAATTACAAGAGAGCTAACTGGGAAGCCTTTAATGAAGAGACAGAACAACATTTTGAAACACTTAACAGTACACCAATCACAAACATAAACAATGCTGTGCACGCTTTTAATACAATCATACAAAACGCAGACAAGAGATACATCCCTAGAGGCAACAGAAAATCACACAACCCCAACTTCACACCAGAAATCCAAGGCCTCATCAGACAACGTGACACACTTAAACACGATACCCCCACACCTATCCCTCAAAACATAGCAGACCAAATACAAACACTAAACACTGTGATTGCCAATAAAATACATGAACAAAAAACACAAAATTGGCAAAACTTTATCAATACACTTGATCACAAAACAAACACCAGCAAATTGTACAAAACACTCAACAGCATCACACTATCCAACACTAACACTACACGCTCTCACGCAGCAATAATCACAACAACAGATAATCTACCCTCAAACAGACAACAAGCAAACGCACTCATACGTCATTTTGCACAGACGAGCCATCTTACATCTCACCCTGACGACCGACGCACCATTCGACGTAAGAAAGACTTTCCCACAGACTCAGACTATACACCCTTCATAGACAGTCAGACAAAACTCATAATGCATAGTCTCAAGCACTCATCTGCCTGTGGCCCTGATAACATAAGCAACATCCACCTAAAACACATTGGACCACAAGGTATACACGCACTCACAAACATTGCAAACTACAGCTATTCACACAACACTATACCCGACATCTGGAAGCATGGTAAAATAATCACCATTCCAAAACCGAACAAAGACCCAACAATCCCAACATCGCACCGCCCAATCACACTTCTCTGCACCCCCTCTAAAGTCATTGAACGCCTAATACTTAAACTTGTCACACCATATATTCCCCTTGCTGACTCACAACACGGTTTTAGGCCACTACACTCCACAAACACTCTTCTGACAAACCTCACACAAAGAATTTTAGATGGCATCAATTCAGATAGGCCCCACCACAGAACACTTCTTATAACATTGGACATTAGTAAAGCTTTTGATGCTATCCCCCGCCACAACCTAACA
>NC_134787.1:60479250-60481750 GCF_046742065.1 Oratosquilla oratoria
TGCTATTAAAAAACAACAGAATTTGATGATTTAACATCAGTGAACCTTCAAAGTACATTTTGGCTTTACACAAACAAACTATATGCCAGTCTCTGTGATAGAGCGTATTTTGTAAAGAAAATGTGTTGCGGATTTGTTCAATTGAAGTAAGACAGGAACAAGATACATCTAGATGAATAGGAGAGTGTATGTTAGCGTCAGTGTGTGTGTGTGCGTGTGTGTGTGTGTATGTGTGTGTGTGTGTGTGTGTGTGTGTGTGTGTGTGTGTGTGTGAGTGTATGTATGTGTGTGTGTGTGTGTGTGTGTGTGTGTGTGTGTGTGTGTGTGTGTGTGTGTGTGATTCACCTTGGTCTTTGGATCACGTGTTGGACTCGTAATTAACAGCTATTTCCCTCCCAGAAGAGAGCTCAGAGCTCGTATGATCGATCTATGGGTAATGTTATAACCTTACACGCACACACACACCCAATTCCCCGCCCACAAGAGTTGGAGTAACGACTAGAAGCGCAGCGATACTGAAATTACTTCAGCCCTAGGCAGGATTCGAACCGGACCGCCGTAGTGACAATCGGGGACTCTACCAACCGCGCCACCGAGTCGTGTGTGCGTGCGTGCGTTTTACGTAATTGTAATGTACAGTAAGAGCGAAAAGTTCGTAAGGCCTCGTATATTTGTTACCAGTATAGCTTTTCATATAGAAGTGCAGGCCTATGGAATAAGTTCAGTGAAAATATAGCCCAACCCAACATCATAAACGAATTGAAGGCCAGATTTAACAAATGGAAGAAAAGAGGCGGGACTCCATGAGTATAACTCCAACCCCGCACACTACAATTAGGTAAATACACACACGCACGCACACACACATACACACACACACACACACACACATACACACACACACACACACACACACACACACACACACACATACACACACACACACACACACATACACACACACACACACGCATACACACACACACATACACACACCTGGTTCGAATCCTGCCCAGAGCTGAAATTATTTCAGTATCGCTGAGCTTTGAGTCGTTACTCCAACTCTCGTGGGCGGGGGGTGCGCGTGTGTGAAAGGTCATAGCATTACCCATAGATCGGACCTACGAGCTCTGAGTTCTCTTCCAGGAGGGAAATAGCTGTCGATCACGAGTCGAACACGTGATCCAAAAGACCAAGTGAATACACACACATCTGCACACACATGCACACAATATCTCTCTGCATGTGTGCGTGTGTACGCGTATGCAAAGAACGTTCCATTTCTCAGAAATGTAGATGTATTCATAACTAGAAGCATCTAATTAGCTTTTCACTTGATAATTTTTATTAATCTTATGATTGTTTTGTTTTTGTGGATGGAATACCGCTTCTGGCAACGGTTTTTGGATATTTTGATTTTTGTTATGGTGGTATTCTTAAAAAAAATAGAATAATTGTATAAATCTCTTATATATCCTTGGAAGGGAAGGATTTGTATAAGGATATATTTTTTAAGAATACTACCGTAGAACCTTACGGTGCTATTCTTAAAAAAATCCTTATATAAATTTTTCCCTGCCAAGCATTTATATAAGATATATATAAAGAAAGATTTTTTTTATAAGAATACCAGCGTTAGTCTTTGGTTTGTCCGTGGAGTGTTGATGTTGGGATATTTTCGATGTCCCTGGTTAGTAGGAGAAGAGTGATGGAAGGGCTCTCCTGTTGTCAGCTCGCCTAGCGTGAAAAATTGTTGTCAGTGAGCTTTGCGCGCCTGGTGTCAAAGAAGAGCTCCTCCCACGTGTTTGTTACACAAAACAATCTCCTGCAAAAAGGTATCATCAAAGGTTCATTAGGGAAAAAAAATATTCTTTTGTATTTCCAAATAAACCTGACGACGAAGTAATCTACTTAGTTTGGTCATTTTGGAACCGTGATACGGTGCTGTTCTCGACTCACGATGACCTTGTTGTTTCTGAATTACAAGGCAAATTTAATGTATTTAATACACTTTCGGTAATTTCTTGTATTGTTAAGCAAAGTGGTAAAGTTACCACAATCTCAGGTGGTATTCTCCGGCATTTCAAGTTTGGTGAAATTTCGGGAAGAGTGCTGGTGAAGTTGGACCTGGAGGACCAGGAAGGCTTGAAGCGTCTGCGAGGACCAAAGATGGAACAGAGAAACTTGATGGTTGTTGGACGGACCCATGTACGAGAAAACTTCTCCTGGAGAATGCTGGGATCTAACTGGCTCAAAGTGGGAAGATAATTGACAATGAACAGGAACACATAAACAAATGTGGACCACATCTATGAATAGGTGATGTCACTGATGGAAGGCTGGAACTGACTCTTGTTGCAAATAGGTCGGCAAATATTTGTCCAGATACGTGTGTGCTTCTGGAATCATGAACAGCAACACATAATGGCACAAATATACAACCTCTCCCATGATTGTCTTGAATTTTTTTTAATATGAATGGTATATACGTTTTATACTC
>NC_134787.1:60491750-60494250 GCF_046742065.1 Oratosquilla oratoria
TTGCGAGTAAAAGATTGCGCAGAAGTGTATACAAAAACCTTTACATATCCACACAAACGAGCACATACACACAGAGACACAGAACTCCGTAAGCTTTGATCCTTCCCTGTGTACTATTATTAGATAAATACACAGACGTACACGCAGTCATACACGTATTTATAATATTTGTCTGTGAGGAGCGTGGGTCTTTGAGAAAGAGGAAAGATATATTATCTATGTTTTACATTATTAAGAAATATATTTTTTGAATTGCCATGAAAACGTCCTCCTCTCTTCTCACTGTTATGGTATTGATAGCTGAATATTGTATGGGAAAACCTTCATTTCTTTCAAAGTCTGATTTGTGAAAAGTTCTGGATGAGTTGGCATGACTTGAAGAACAGAAATCATGTTTAAATTGGTTTGAGGAAAATCTTTCTTCTAGAAAGATGAAACAAATTCCACCAATTCTGTTTGTTTTTTCTTTATTTCTTTTCTTTTTATAGGACATTTACGTACAGCCACTTATTAAAAGGCGAAATTATATTTTTTGGCTTGTTTCTTCATAACTAAACTTACAACACAGTTCTTTTCTTAGAAGAAAATTACTCTACTTGCTAGATATTCAAAACTGGCAGAGATGACCACTTACTTTACAACAATTTTAAATCTTTTAAGTCCTGCTTATGTTACTAAATTCAGATTCTGCCCAGATATCTAATTATCTATTACTTCTTGGGTTATGAGTGGTAGAAAAGTAAATACATTCCCAAGGGGGAAAGAATGTATTATTTTTTCTTATTATGAAATGCAATTAAAAAAATAAACATGAACAATGAAATAGAATATGAATTTACATAAAAACGATAAATTGGTAGATGACGTACACTAATATAATACTAATGACCCACTTTCGGAGAAGAATAAGCGAAAGTATAAAGATCTGTACATTTCGATCACTAACTGTCATCCTCTTCAGCAGATGTGCTGAAGAGGATCACAGTTAGTGATCGAAATATAAATATCTTTATACTTTCGCTTATTCTTCTCCGGAAGTGGGTCATTAGTATTATTTTACAAATGTGCTACGGCATAACTTTGTTGTGTTTGCAATGCGGATATATTTACACAATTAGAATTAGCGTCATTTTCATAATTAAACTATTACAACTAAACGATGATATACATGAAACTACAAGATCGCGATGGAGAGGATAATTGACACACTTTACGAATGTCCAACTATTGGAATGGGGATAAAACCCCTCAAAGGGTTAACAATAAATGGGAACATTAGAACCAACGGGATGAAGACTAAAAGAGCAATTGACTATGCAATGAGAGTAGCAATCACGCTAATCGAATGGAATCAAAGGATTATCTAGGTAAGACCACCACTGTTCACAGGATCGTTTTTTTGTGAAAGGAAAAGATCGGCCTGTAGGGAAATGAAACAAGGGTTCTGTATAAGACCCGGGTATTGCCAATAAACATTTTTTGGAGTTCTGTATAAGACAACTTGTAATGATGACATATACTATTCTTTTTGTGTTGTATATACATATTTGCAATATTGTGTATCTATTATTGTATATTTAATGTGTTATTGTGAGAAACAAGTGTTCATGTTAAGCGTGTATGATTTTCCCCGCCAAGTCTGAGCTTGGTGGCGTGGCTTGGCGCCAGAGTCAGTTTGGGTTCTGCTTATGAAGCGACCGCACGATTTTTTTTGTAGTGCTTTATCACATTGTGATTAATACAGTATTTTACATTGTTGATTTGGCTTTGTTGGCCACCCCTTACAAACTATTTGTCACAGCTCGGGAAGTACCGGAAGGCAGAGGCGGCTAGCGCTGATGCAAGACCTCCCGCTTCTTTGGTTTTGCGTCTCGTCAGATGATTAACAAAGTGGGGAATAGTATCGGGGATTTAGTAGTAGTAACGGGCTTGGTGAAATTGAGGTCTCATGCTTACTATGGTAATATCCACACCTGCATATGTCAAATCAACAAGAGACGTGGTTTTGCCACACAAACGCACACACAGACATGCAGATACACACACACACACACACACACACACACACACACACACACACACACACACACACACACACACACACACATTTACACGACTCGACGGCGCAGTGGTAGCGTTCACAACCGCTGCTACAGCGATCCGAGTTCGAATCGCGCCCGGGGCAGAAATAATTTCAGCATCGCTGCGCTTAGAGTCGTTACTCCAACTCTTGTGGGCGGGGAGTTGGGTGTGTGTGTGTGTGTGTGCGTGTGAGGTCAAAGCATTACCCATAGATCGGTCATATATGAGGACTGAGCTCATATCCGGGAGGGTAATATCTGTTGATCACGAATCCAACACATGATCCAAGATCATGGTGAATCACACACACACACACACACACACACACACACACACACACACACACACACACACACACACACACACACACACACACACACACACACACACAATCTCCCATAATATCTAAACTTTACCA
>NC_134787.1:60499250-60509250 GCF_046742065.1 Oratosquilla oratoria
TTGAAAGACACTAAATATAAACGAAATGAATACAAATATAAACATGTAGAACGATAATCAAATATGTCAGCATTATAATCTGCTTTATCTTCATCGTATGTAGGGTTTGATGTCCTATCACCTCATAGTCCTGGAGACGTTCTTTATCATAATGTGTCGAATTTCTATTCCCCCCTTCGCCTTTGACGATTTTCTTTTTATCTGGTGTCAGGGTCTTTCCCTTCCCCTTTGCCATTTCTTTCGCTTTTACTCCTTGTTCCGCTCAATTTAGACTCGTTCTGCTTCCGCCCAGTCTACTTCTTCAGTTCTTTCAGTCGCTTCTCACCTTACCAGGTCACCTTCTCAGACTCTCCTGCCTCACTCATTCTCTTCTTCCTCTTTAAAACGCTTTCTTCGTCTCCTTCTCCTTCTCTTTCTTCACGGACTCCACTTCCATTTTCGACTCCTACTTCTTCTTCTCCTCTTCTCTTTCTTCACGGACTCCACTTCCATTTTCGACTCCTACTTCTTCTTCTCCTCTTCTCTTTCTTCTCTTTCTTTTCCTTTTCCTTCATTTCCTATTTCTGTTACTTATCTTTATTTTGCCTGAGTTGATGTTGTTGTTGTTGTTCTTCTTCTTCTTCTTCTTCTTTTTCTTTTTCTTCTTCTTTCTTTTCTTCTTCTTCTTCTTCTTCTTCTTCTTCTTCTTCTTCTTCTTCTTCTTCTTCTTCTTTTTCCTCTTTTTTCTCTTCTTCTTCTTCTTCTTCTTCTTCTTCTTCTTCACTTACGAGTATTTGTGTGTGTGTGTGTGTGTGTGTGTGTGTATGTGTATGTGTGTGTGTGTGTATGCTTGTGTGTGTGTGTGTATCTATGTGTGTGTCCGTTTGTGTGTGTGTGTGTGTGTGTGTGTGTGTGTGTGTGTGTGTGTGTGTGTGCATGTGTGTATACAAGTATGTGAATGTGCGCGTATATTTACGTATCTATTTACTGCCTTTACCTGTTTTATCCATCAAAAGTGAAGATGATACAACTCTGTTGGTCGACTGGGAGTGATGTTGACCCATCGAGCTCGCCTTGTTGATTGAGTTTGATCCAGATGTACACCAAACCACTAGGAAAGCCGGAGAGGACGGACCTTTTCCTGTCCTCTGCTCAGAACACTGAAATGCCTCCGGTCATCAGCCCTCTCCGTCTCCTCCTCGTTCTCATCTCTCAGTTTTCCATTTTTTCTTGTGATTTTTTTTTTAGCTTTTTATTCTTCCGTTTCCCTCGCCCTGGACTTCTTTCTCTTCTCTTCATAACCACTTAACCTTGCCCCTTTCCAGGTATTAGCTCGCGCCTTTTGTTGCCTTACATCTTTTATTTGTAGCTCGCGCAAGCTAATTTAAAGTCTCCCCCTAAAGTACTAAAGTACCCCGATACTCTTAACCTACACATGCCGTTGTCTGTCTTCAGTAGATTCCATGACCTTTGCGTTAACCCTTTGACAAACAGAGTTTTACCTTAACTAAATGAAAATGCTTGATTGGCAGTTTTGATAGGAATATTAACAACTGTGGTATTGAAAATAGGTATTACGTAAATCGTCTATATTATTGTTTTCTGTTTTCCACATTTCCGCATTATATCCGGTGTATTTAATTTTATTTCTATTGTAAGGCCTTCGTTTCTCTTTAGGTCACACTTTTTTATGTTATCATTCTTTTTCTATTGTATTTCTATCACGTTTCAAACCAGCTTATTTTCTTCTGATCTGAGAATTTTGTTGTTACCCTCTTCCTATGTTTTCCTTTCTATCGCTTTTGCCTCATTTTTATTTTATTTTTTTATTTATCAATTTTTTTGTTCGTATGTCTTTTTTCATCTCTCTTTATGGGATAATTACTGCAAAGGTTATATTTAGTCAATGTTTTAGGAATCATTTAGATAAACACTTAAGCAAGATACTGTAATAACTACCATTTATATAATATTATTTTATTTATTTTTTGTTATCATTTGTCTGTTTGTTTATTATTATTTGCTTGATTCTCATTTATTATTAGTTATATGTCAATTTATTATTATCTACTATTTACCTGTTTGTTTATTACTTAAGTGTACCTATGCATTTATTTATATATTTTATTTATCATTTACATTATTATAATTCTTATTTGTTTATTTATTAATTGATATATTTATTTATCATTATTATTATTATATTTTTTCGCATCCGACCTAGATATGGACCAAAAGGTCTTCTGTCGGCATCCTCCGCATTTGTAATCCTTTGTGATATCCCTCTATGGTGAGGAGATTTGTCTTTACTCGAAAATGAATTATGATAATTTCTAACCTCTGATATCTCTTCATTATACTGTATTCATAACTCTATCGTTTGCAATTTCTGTGACTCTACCTTATCGATGCGGTATTGCTTCTAAAGAAAGAACTGCTGGTTATCGCTGACAAAATTCAAAAGTGCTTTTTTTTTTTCCTCCTCCTCCCCCTACTTCTCCAACTCCTTCTCCTCTCCCTCCTCCTCATTCTCCTCCTCATTCTGCTCATCCTTCTCATTCCACTCCTCCTCATCGTCGTCTTTGTCATCGTCGTCGTCGTTGTCGTCGTCGTCATCATAATGACCACCATCGTCGTTGTCTTCGTTATTGTCATCATCATCATCATCATCATCATCATCATCATCATCATCATCATCATCATCATCATCATCATCATCATCATCATCACCACCACCACCGTCGTCGTCGTCGTCGTCATCATCATCATCATCATCATCATCATCATCATCATCATCATCATCATCATCATCATCATCATCATCATCATCATCATCATCATCATCATCACCACCACCGTCGTCGTCGTCGTCGTCGTCGTCGTCATCATCATCATCATCATCATCATCATCATCATCATCATCATCATCATCATCATCATCATCATCATCATCATCATCATCATCATCATCATCATCGTCATCATCATCATCGTCACCATCATCACCATCACCACCACCACCACCACCATCATCATCATCACCATCAACACCACCACCACCACCATCATCATCATCACCATCACCATCACCCCTACTACCACCATCACCACCACTACCACCACCAACAACAACAACAACAACAACCCCATAATCCTCTTCTTCTTCCTTCTTTTCCTCTTTGTTTTCTTCCTACCGGTTTTCATCCTCCTCTTCTTCTCTTCTTTCAGTCCTGCACCCCCGTGACCACACAAAGAACCCTCTTTCGGGAGTGGAAAAGTTGATTGGGTGGTTGTGCAAGTTGACGGATGGATGGGGTGGACGTAGGAGGATCGTCCGAAGGCATGTGCAATGTGGAGAGGAGGAGATCTGGAGGAAAATGCTGGTGTGAGGATAGTGAGGAGCACAAAGAACAGAAGGAATGAAAGAATAAGTCGGTGAGGATTGTGGATGAAGTGTAAAATGATGGGGAAGGGGAGATGAGGGAGATGAAGGATAACGAAGGTACAGAGAACGAAGGGAAGAGTAGTGAAGTGACGATGAAGTTTTTGGTATTATGGAAAGGTGGAAATGATCTTTATGTGAAGAGGGATTAGTGTGAATGGAGTTCACAGAAAGAAAGGCGTTATCAAATGGGAGTATGTTTTAGTAATTGGGTCAGGAGGGGAAGAGGTTAGTATGAGACCACGTTCTCAAAAAGGAAAAAAAAAAAATCAAGAAGAAAGTGATAAATTATGATGGAGGAGGAAAAGGCAACGAGAATGAAGTTGCCGAAGAAAGTATGGAGGAAGGTAAGCCGAGATGACGGAAGAAGAAAAAGTGGGAACAGAATAACGGAAAGAAGAATCCCCAGAAACGTGAAGAAAATGGTGAGTAGATGAGAATGTGAAATAGCAAGTAATAAAGAAAAAAAAAGGAACAAGACATGGCGGGAAGGATAGAATAAAGAAATGAGAAATAAGGAGGAGGAGGTAGAGGAGAAGGAAAAAATAAACTCGAGGAAGCAAAGGATTTCATAAAAGACACAAAAGACTGACAGTGAAGGAAAATACATAAACAAGTGCATCGGCATACATTGAAAAAACATACATACATACATATACCAAAGGCATTTTCCCCCTACATGGGGGGTAGCCAAAAAGAAAAAGGCATTGGAAAAACATGGATACGTATAAATAGAAATACGTATTCTTTCCATTTTGTTTCCTCTAGACCAATTGATTTTACAGCCTCCGTGACAATTATCCATTAAAAGTGCATTTGATAGAGTGGAGTAAGTTAAAACGGTCACAGGTCTTTTGACACGAAGAATTTATTTGTTTATGTACTTGTCAAAGAAAGAGATAAAGTCAGGAGCTTGAGGGAGAAATGATTAAATCTTTACCTCGAGTCTTCTCAACTGTTCTCATAATGTAAACAGATGTCTGATGAAAACCTACGTAACTAGGCGAGAGTCCCAATATCGAACGCTGGTTTTTGTCTGGTTACCAGTTACCAGGTCTTTGGGGCTGTTAAAGAATATTACCTAACGGTATGCAATATAATACATAGGAAGATTTATCACGTGTTCGACAAAAATAATAATACTGATATTGTGAAAAGTGTAGTGTGGGTCATGGCTTTTGCTCGTGAATGTACATCTTCCCCAGCCGATGCCAAACTATTGTATATTTTTTATACGTAAAGTATATCAAATACTGTCATTTTTCCCAATTAGAAAGATATGAAATAGAGATTTTTCAAAATTAGAAATGTATAGATTTTCGCAACCGACCTAGTTATGGACCAAAAGGTCTCCTGTCGGGAAGCTCCATCTTTGTACACTAAATGAACAGTGGTGAGTGTGGTGACCAAATGGACTGGGACACTAAAGACCACATGCGAAAATTCAAATGTAGACATTTCTACTCTTGTGTAATCAATTCATGCAAAAGTTCATAAATTTCTGAAGTCCTAAAAAAAAATAATAATAATATATTTCTACATAAAAGTACTTTAAATGAAGTAAAGACAAATTGGCAGGAAATTAAATAAACTCATTACAAATGAAATACATATTTGTTTAGATCTGATGTATACATACACTTAATAGAGAGTTCTATCGAATATATGGTGCAGAGCAGAGATCGTAGGCCTAAAACCTGGACTCTTGATCTTCAAGAACTACTGTACAATCAAACTTTCGTTCTAAGATAACAGTTCCGAAGTATCTGTGGCTCTCTTTCAACTCTAAATTCAGTCGCTAAACTCTGGAATGCTGTTACCGAATGTCTCTAAAAATCCATTATACTAAAACAGCAGTTAAAGAAAATAGTATGAAAAGATACTAACGCCATAACCACACCATAAGGAATTCATAAGAACCTAAAATACTAAAACATGATTTTCAAGAAAAAAGAGAACGTTGACGACAATCATCATACAAACCTTCAAGAAACCAAAGGAAACTGGTGGTGTCGTGGTTGAAAAAATTATGCGTAATATAAATTACGTGAACTTCGTTGGACTTAGGGATGAGCCAACAACAGATAAATCCTTTATGTTTCCATAATATGCTTGGAGATGATTGTTGTGTGCTTTTTGGTTTTTATTTGTTTTCTTTTCTCTACTTTTTTATTTATATATTTTCTATCTATATATGTTCATTATTGTCCAAGTAACTATTGATCTATTCGGTCATATATATATACATATATATATATATATATATATATATATATATATATATATATATATATATATATATATATGTATATATATATATATATATATATACACACACACACACACACACACACACACACACACACACACACATATATATATATATATATATATATATATATATATTTATATATACATATATATAGATTAAGCTCCACCGTAGAGACTTTAACCTTTGCATTAGCGGTTTGCTTAGTATGAAGCAATGGTGATAGCGTCTTTGCTTCATAACAAGCAAGTTGATGATGCAAAGATTCGAGTCCTTGCGGCGGAGCTTGTTAATTCACTTGACATACAACATACACACGCACACACACACACACACACACACACACACACACACACACACACACACACACACACACACACACACACATACACACACACGCACATACAGTATATATATATATATATATATATATATATATATATATATATATATATATATATAAGGTTACATAGTGTCATATGCAACTTCCTACAACCATTTTTTGAGCTACAGCTCACTGAAAACCTGCAATGTTTGACCTTTGATATCCATATAAGGTCAAATGTCTTTACGCCAAGTGAAAGGTCATTTACGACTCTATACTAATAATAATAAATATCTATCTACAATTGTTTCTCGGTAAAGATCTTCTAAATATCTCTTATGTAGCTTCAAGTTTCAAGATTCTAATGTCTAAATTTGTAAATTTTTACTTTTCTGAATTTGAGGATTGTGAGACATAAAAAGTTATTTTGTTTTAACTTGAATGATAATATAGAATCTATAGTAATTTATCGCCAAAGCTTTCCAAAAGAACTTGATCTTCATGTTGATCCAATTAAATCCAGAATAATTAAATAGTCACCAATATTTTTCTTTTTCAAAATTTTGTGAAAGTTGTATTAGACCATATGGCATACGACTACTATAAAAATAAATGTCGATCAAAGACAGTACCTTATTCCCGGACTCCGTTCGAGTAAGTAACGTTATTACTTTCACAGGAAAACGTGTGAATATCAAGGACATCATCTATCTTTTTACATACATACATACATACATACATACATACATACATACATACATACATACATACATACATACATACATACATGTATCAAAGTTTTTCCCCTTACACTCTCTCATATATAGACAAAAATAGAAATAGAAATCTTATTTGCAAGATTAATGTTATATATCAGTACATACACAAATACACCCGGAAACAAACACAAAATTATCTGTACAGGAATACACACGAATGCACAAATACACACACACACAAACACACACACACACACACGCGCGCACACACACACACACACACACACACACACACACACACACACACACACACACACACACACACACACACACACACACACACACACACACACACACACACACACACACACACACACATATATATATATATATATATATATATATATATATATATATATATATATATATATATATATATATATATATATAATCAAAGAGAAACACGAACGTGCTTGCGTTTACTCAAATACATATTCACATACAAAAATCCTGGACACATTTTCATGCAATAAAATTGGCGGCGCGAGATTGCCTTCGACCTTGCTCTGGGTTGCACGTGCGCACAGGGTAGTGGGTGGATCGAAGAAGGCACACGGGAGCATTAAAGGAGTATGGGATGTATGGGAGGGAATTAGTGTAAGAATATGTAGTGTAAGTAATTCTGTCACTAAAGTGCCATATATATTTATAATATAATATTTATATATATATATATATATATACTAATAATATATATATATATATATTATAATAGATATATATATATACACACACACACACACACACACACACATATATCTATTTTATATATATATATATATATATATATATATATATATATATATATACCTATGTATGTACCAGTTTTTCTCTATTACGTAAAGTATTATCGTCCTCGACGCTGGTTATCAAATAAAGGAGATTTTCTGCAGCTGAGGGATGGAAAAGAAAAAGAATGGAGGAGTTTGGGCGGTAATACGTAGCCTTCCATACCCTGAAGTACTGCCATTAGACTTCCAAATAATTCCATACCCCCAGAACCTCTTCATCTGATATTCTTGTGGTTCAAAACATCAAGCTGACTGTCAAGAACCTATACAGGGTTTTATTCTGAAGTGCTATTTGAATAGCTATTAAATACATTTACTCTATCTTATCACCTTCCACCGAAGCCTCTGAGGACCCAGAGACTATTCATCAGTCTGGAAATACAGGAAGAGACCCCAAAGACTTGAGGGCCGCGAGAGCAAAAGGAAAAAGAGGTGGAAGCAGTGTTAGCCTGAGCAGATTAATGGACAACATCCGGGAACACAAGGTTGAGGTGTTGCAATTGGTCGAGTAAAGAGACGTTCAGGAAGGCGAGGGAGGTATACGCACGGTATTCCTTATGGAGGAGTTGGTATTCTTAAGATTCTGTTTCAATAACGCGTTGTTATGGAAAAGAATATACTGGGGAGCACGAAAAAGCTGCTCCAAGGAAAAAGTACGATATTACATTCCTTGTATAGTGGAATTTTTACAATGTACAGTAGGAAAAAAATTTGAATGTAAAAGATGGTTTCAGTTTATATAAAGAAATGGTCTGCTCTTCTAAGCCTTTCAGTTCTGTTTATATTGTACATATTGCATAGTTCTAGTTGAATCACAATGGCAAAAGCCGACAAGACTGTGAGAATAAACACCTTGTGAGATCGAAACCTTTATTAGTACTACGTTTCGCTTGTTACAGCTTTTTCAAGTACAGACATGACACACACTCTGAGCACATATAAGCCAACAGGGAAGGAACTGGGAGAGGTTATCAGGGAGGGGTGGGTGGTAGGTGGAGGGGGGAGGAGGGGGAAGGGTGGGACTTGGTGGAGACAAAGGAGGACATTTCGGACAGTTTGTTGAAGTGGAATAAGGGGGACATTTAGGACAGTTTGTTGAAGTGGACTAAGGGGGACATTTCATTCATTTATATAATGCGGGTAACAGATGGATGTTAGGAGGGGCGATGTTAAACATGCCTCTGTTCTGCTCATTGTTTTTGATGCTTGGATTGGCGGCCGCTTCGAGGCATTTTCTCCTCATCCTATCTGGTTCACTAAACAGAAGTTCTGCGTTATCCCAATCCATCAGGTGGTCGTTGGTGTTCCGGTGGATAACACAGGTGTAGTCATAGGTTTCTACCTCAGAGCTCTCAGAATTTGTAGCCCTGAATTCTTAGAGGACGAGTTTAGGCACATAAAGGAGGTTTTTCATAAATTAAAAATATCCAGAGTGCATCATCCACCAGTGTAAGAAAAAAGCACTCAAAATAATGGAAGGGCGGGGAACCAACAAAAGATCCAGCTAGAGGCTTAATCCTTCCAGCCAGCAGCGTCACCGCCACCCTCACCCGGACACTTGGGCGTTGCAACATTCAGGTAGTGGGCCAGTCCAGCAGAACTATCAAAGAGCTTTCAAGAAGGAATGACAGCCAGGACGAGATGTGGGGAAAAAACGCTGGTGTCTATCGCATACCCTGTGCTGGATGTGATAAAGTATACATCGGCGAGACGTCCCGTGTCCTGTTGACCAGGATCCGGGAGCATCGCTACGATTCCCGGAACAACATCACCACCAACGCCTGTGTTATCCACCGGAACACCAACGACCACCTGATGGATTGGGATAACGCAGAACTTCTGTTTAGTGAACCAGATAAGGAATGAGGAGAAAATGCCTCGAAGCGGCCGCCATTCAAAGCTTCAAAACCATTGAGCAGAACAGAGGCATGTTTAACATCGCCCCTCCTATAATCCATCTGTTACCCACATTAAATAAATGTATGAAATGTCCCCCTTAGTCCACTTCAACAAACTGTCCGAAATGTCCCCCTTAGTCCACTTCAACAAACTGTCCGAAATGTCCTCCTTTGTCTCCACCAAGTCCCACCCGTCCCCCTCCTCCCCCTCCACCAACCACCCACCCCACCCAGATAACCTCTCCCAGTTCCTTCCCTGTTGGCTTATATGTGCTCAGAGTGTGTGTCATGTCTGTACTTGAAAAAGCTTTAACAAGCGAAACGTAGTACTAATAAAGGTTCGATCTCACAAGGTGTTTATTCTCACATAGTTCTAGTTGGACGTGCAATTATAATTCGAGTGTATTGGATGACTGGATTGGGGGGAAATTTTCTTTTAGAGGAGTTTACTATACACACATACTGACACTGACACACACACACACACACACACACGTATGGGCCGTCCTGGTAGCCA
>NC_134787.1:60516750-60529250 GCF_046742065.1 Oratosquilla oratoria
ACTTAAATAAATTTGTAGTGGTTATTTTCTTTTACCTTTTAGTGACCTATTCTCTCATCATTTTTGTCCTACCAAGAAGTTCTCTGCCTTCGTTATGTTGTAGTATAGACTTGCGCAAACTTTGTTGTGTCTCATTTTATTGTATTTTTCTCACAAGTACTTTTCTCACTGGTACTTGAAAAAGCTGTAATAAGCAAAACGTCGTACAAATAAAGGCTCCGTCCTTATATGGTGTTTAACTCGTCAATCTTGTCGGCAACTACCACTTTCATGAAAAATATTCTCACACTACTGAAAATTCTGATATTATTATTTGTAGGCAAACTTTCATCATGTAGCTGTTATAATGAATGCTCCTGTTGGAGGTTTCAAATTGCTTGTCTTTAGCCATTTCCATTTTTTTTTTTTTTTTTTTTTTTTTTCATAAAAGTGAACTAACTCCAATGTGATGACTTTCCATGCACGGAGATCCTTTGTCTTATTAGCATTAACAGGAACAGGAATAGCTCTTTATTCGAGGACTAATGTTCTCCACGGCTCTTTCTGTCTTTCTAAATGATGCTTCAGAAGACTGATTTGCTCAGTTACCATGTCCACGACGCAAAGTAGGTCACGTCCTTCATCATTTCTCTTGCAGTAAAAATAGGTCTGTTTTATCCTTCTTTTTGGAAATAGCCAGCTTCATTCATGGTCTGCCCAGCACTTTCTTGTTCTCCCTGTTCCAATTACTAATTGTACTGCCCACATATTAATATTTTTTATAAGATTTTGGCTGTAAAATTGAACATTCGTGTTTTTTTTCAGTTTTCTGACGTATTCTGTGTTCCAGTTAGTAGTTCCAGAGGAATATGTGTTCACTGGTACCGCCCACATATTAATGCTATTTATAAGAGTCCAGCTGTAAAATTGAACATTCGTGTTTTTTTCAGTCTTCTGATGTATTCCGTGTTCCAGTTAGTAGTTCCAGAGGAATATGTGTTCACTGGTACTACCCACATATTAATGCTATTTATAAGAGTCTGGGTGTAAAATTTAATATTCTTAAGTGTTTTTTTTCAGTCTTTTGACGTATTCTGTGTTTAGTACGTCTTTCCTTTTCTTTCAATTTCATAAATGTCAATATATTCTTAGTGGCCTGTGAGGACTTCAGGTTCTTCTCCATTCTCGAGGACGATAGGTTTATTGGTCTTCCGAATTAAGTGTTTCAGTTCCAGAGTGGTATAGATGTCTAAGTCAAAGCTATTGCTTTTCTCATCACTGAATACATTGACTAACCGGAGGAAAACACCTTTTTCTTTACTATCTTTGGCATATAGCTTTACGTCATTTATATAGAGCAAAGGTTTAGCTTTCCGCTGTCATTACTAGATACAGTATGGTTTTTTTTTTTTTTTTTTTTTTTTTTTTTTTTTTTTTTTTTTTTTTTTTTTTTTTTTTTTTTTTTTTTTTTTTTTTTTTTTTTTTTTTTTTTTTTTTTTTTTTTTTAAGTAATAAAGTCAAAGGGATCAAGCTGGCAATGAATGAAAGCATGAAGAGGTTATCGCTATGAAAAATCCCCTCGATGGATGAAAACTTCCCCCAAGTAATCTCTGTTAAAGACAAAATTGAATTTCCAGTTTTTCATACTTTCTTTAAGAAATTTTATATTGGCTATTCCGACTCCAACATTCTGGAAGCTTTAGATAATCCAGTTTTGTCGCACTCAATCGTATTCCTTACGGTAATCAATGCAGTCCAGAGCTAGATTGGTTCTCTTGCGTTTACAATTTTTAAGCTCGCTGGCTGAGCGGGTTAGGGCGTCGTTACTTGCGGCGAAGGTCGAGGGGATGGCTGGTCGAATCCTGCCACCGGCGAAGTTGAACCACTAGATTGGTTCTCTTGCGTTTACAATTTTTAAGCTCGCTGGCTGAGCGGGTTAGGGCGTCGTTACTTGCGGCGAAGGTCGAGGGGATGGCTGGTCGAATCCTGCCACCGGCGAAGTTGAACCAAGGGCATGGTTCATTAAATTCCACGCTACAAAGTCATCTGCGATGAGCACTGTCCTAGCCTTCCGATGGAAGGAATTTATGACGTTCAACCATATCACAGTTTTTAAGAATGGCTTTAACCAATTGATTCAGTATTAACTCTCTCCATTTTGTAATCTGTATTAGTCAAACAGGAAATTTCGTTATCCAATTAATTTCAATGAAGTTCTTATTTTTTATATTGAAATGCAAAGATTGGCTACATATGCTGTCATAGAATTGTTTGAAGTCTTGAAAAATGTTAAATTATTCTTTTTCGTACGCCCATAACTTTTGTCATTTGTGTTATTGTAGATAGATGATCTGTTTTTTGAGAAAATTTCCTCCCATGCATGGTAATAATTGAATGGTCTCTAGTAACCTACCTACGAACCAAGTCAGTCAGCATTCATTCATAGAAATATGAACACTAATTTACTTTTAACTGCTACTGTCTTATGAAGAGAGGCTTAGGCACCTTAACTTTCCCTCTCTGGAAAGACGCAGAGTGCGGGATGATCTAACTGAGGTGTTTAAGTGGATCAAAGGCTTTAACAAGGGTGACGCAAATAAGGTCATCATATTAAGACAACAGGCCAGGACTTGCAGTAATGGATTTATATTGCACAAACTTAGATTTAAGAAGAAAATAGGCAAGAATTAGGTTATTAATAGGATGTTTAACGAATGGAACAGACTTAGTAACCATGTAGTGAGCGTTGAAATTATCAGTTGTTTTAAGAAACGGTTAGACAACTTTGTGGATGGGGATGACAGGTGGTAATGGACATGGAACTGCCTAGTGTAGGCCTTATGGTCTCTTGCAGTCTCCTTCATTCTTATGTTCTTGTGTCAAATTTCCTTTTTCCGCCTACACATCATCTCTCCGTTGCGCTATTTCCCCAAGAATGGATGCGTTAGTTAGCACTGGCAAAATACGTAATATATATATATATATATATATATATATATATATATATATATATATATATATATATATATATATATATATATGTAATATATATATATATATATATATACATACATATACATATATATATATACATATATATATATACATATGTGTATATATATATTTATATATATACACATATTTATATACATATATGTATATATATATATATATATATATATATATATATATATATATATATATATATGAGTAGTTACTGTGGCATTTTTTGTGTGGCGTTGTTACCAGAAACCAAGACTACACCTCGGAAAGCGTCGAGGACTTCCTCAACAATGTGTCTATTATATTGTACATAACTGCATCAATTCCTTTTAGATGCCGGTATGATTTTACATTAGCTTTTAATTCCCTATTACATATTTTCTTCTTTTTATTGGCCATCTCACATTATTGATTATATCTTTGTAATTTTGAGTTTGCTCAATCTTAGTGTGCGGTACATGACATTTACCTATTAATCCCTGGCTGAAACTAAATCTAGGTACTTTATTGTTATTCCAACAAATTGATAACTTTATATATTCTCTTCTGTCCACGCTTATCCGTGATAGTGAAAATATTCAACCAAAACTCAGTTTTCCAAGAAGTAGGTACCAACTTTGCTATTAAATATTTTTATCCTTTATGCAAATATTCACATACGTTGGTTCTCCAAATCTCTAGAATAAAAGTTCAAAGTAAATTCAATTCTTAAATTGTTCTTCCTTTAACTGGTGCTCTGTATAATTTCATTGTACTCGTCTAACTCCTTCTCACTTGTGTGGACACTCTTCTTGACCTAATTCCTATACCTTTCTTCATTGTGTTCTGTGCAATTAGATCGCGATGGAGGACAAAATTGTCTTCACATGTTCAACAGAGACCTCTCCACTATTTCCTTTTCTTCGTTGTTTGTGCTTCCTCTCTATCCGTCTCTCTTATGAACCGACCAACTGGGCCCAGACATCATCCTTTCTTCCTTGTGTTCTGTGCAATTTGATCGCGATGGAGGACAAAATTGTCTTCACATGTTCAACAGAGACCTCTCCACTATTTCCTTTTCTTCGTTATTTGTGCTTCCTCTCTATCCGTCTCTCTTATGAACCGACCAACTGGACCCAGACATCATCTATTTACTTCATTTGTTGACTCTCTCTACCTTCCCCGTCCAAAGTGGTGTGTCTGTTTGAATCTGATCTCTATACTTATTCTCCTTTTTATTTTTTATTTTTTTATTTCTTCTCTGTCCTTTTATCTTAATCTTTGTCTGTCTGTCTCACTCTTTATGTCTATCTGTGTATCAGACTCAATCTTTTTCATATTTACTTTCTTAGATTACATTATTCATTTTTTCATTTTCCTATTCCCTTTATTCATTTAACAATTTATTCATTCAATCGTCATTTATTGTTATTTTCTATATATTTATTTATTGATTGGTTGATTGGTTGATGTATTTGTTTATCTGTTAATTTACTCGTTTATTTGTTTGTTAATTCATTTATTTATCTATTTAATTGTTTATTTATTCGTTTATATAATTACTTATCTATCTGTTTATTTGTCTATTTATATAATTATTTATCTATTTATGTATTCATTTATTTATATATTTGTTTGTTTGTTTATTTTATTTCTTTATTTATTATATTTGTGTTTGGGAGCCAACTCATTATTTTAAAAGTTTATCAGTAATTCCCTTGTCAACTCCTTCTTTCTGATGATCTGACAACATATACACAAGATAAAAGAAATACCTATAGAGCTCACTCTTGAAAAACATTAAATTGAGATAACAAACAGAAATATTTCAACGTAGCACATATGTATAATATAAAACATCTACACAAATGATACAATACAAGGGACAAACTATACAACGAGAATTATGGATAATTGTACTACGTAGAATTAAAACAAATGTCTAATAGTTAGAGAAATAGAACACTTATAACAATGTACATGAAGAGTGATAGTCTTAATTGTGAAAGATAACCGTGGTACAATATTTCAAATAATAGATTATAAAATATTTTTACAAGAGAAAAGCCTTGAGATAATGGCTGTATAAAACACACAGCCAATACCTCACTTTGTAACAAATGAACAAACAAAATCCCTTGTTTACATTGGTTACTTTGACAATGTGTGTCAGGTGCTTAATTATATATGATTTGAAACCCTCTTCATAATACATACTGAGACGCATCGTCGAAGGGTTTGTTTCATCAACTATGTACTAATAGAAAATGCACTAAAAAAGTTAAAACAACGCAGAAATTACTGCACGAGCAGTGTTTAAGCAGATTAAATTACACAAGGGAAGGATTATGTCTACGTTTTATCAAAAAAGGAAAGAATGTGATTTTGTTTTGTTTATTCTTTTGGTGAAGGTAAAATATGGAAATACAACTACTTGGGTATACACAAACACACACACACACACACACACACACACACACACACACACACACACACACACACACACACACACACACACACACACACACACACACACACACACACACACACACACACACACACACACACACACACACACACAAACTGGATGCTGAAAGATACAAAAGCAGGTCACTACGAGCATAGCTATCTTCCCGTAAAATACAACTAGGTAAATACGGCTAGGTAAATACACACATAGACACACACGCACGCACAGACACTCACATACAAACGCACACACACACACGTACACACACACACATACATGAACAAACACACACACACGCACATACACACACGCACGCAAACACACACACACATACACACACACACACATTTATATGCACAAAGGAAAACAAATACACACACATATCCAGTCTTTTATCCGACACACGTTTCCTCGCCATAAATCTGAAAAAATTTTGGTTAAACTTTTTTTTTTTTTGGGGGGGGAGGGGAGCTTTCTCTCTTTCTTTCTTTCGTTTTGAGATCATGGTGGATGTAGTCTGATTTCCTATATGCTCTTATGTAACTAGAATATGCCACAATGTTCTTTTCTCCAACTTATTGTTATAACTTCTGGTGTCCAAGAACTTATACAATAAATTCACTTCTTCCTATTTGCCTCGTCTCGGCTATTCTGTCTTAAATATTGCTGCTTCAACTTCCAAAATATTTAAGTCTATTTTTTGATATTTTGTGATAACTAGACTTATGATATTTCCTCTCCTTTACTTTCTCTTACTCTTTTTAGTTGTGTACACATATTCACATTCAAAATTTCTGAATGTATTAATTCTCCTTCTACTGAAAATTATACTAACTGTTTTTGCTGTGCTTGTTTTTATTCTTTCTGGTTAGAGTACAAATTACTTGAAACTAAATAAATGAATAAATAGATAAATGTTCTCAATATTCCAGCTAAACTGGACCAATTTAGATTTAGGAAGGAAATAGGCATGAATTGGTTTACTAATAGGGTGTTGAACGAATGGAACAGACTTAGTAACCATGTAGTGAGCGCTGAAACTATTAGCTGTTTTAAGAAACGGTTAGACAACTTTATGGATGGGGATGACAGGCGGTAATGGACATGGAACTGCCTAGTGTAGGCCTCGTGGTCTCTTGAAGTCTCTTCTATTCTTATGTTCTTATGTACCGTTCAGACCTATGCTTTCCTGAAACTATTAAACTGAAACTGAAAGACTTGAATCCTAGATCTAACTCTCAGGTCATTTTTATGGTTAGGGAGACCTTCCAACGCATCTTTATGGTTCTTGATTACTCCCATTGGGATACTGTGGTGGTAAGGCTTTCGCTGATGTGTTGGACATTTCGAAACATTTCATACAATATCTTACATAATAATGAACCAAATTATCCTCTTACAGTATTCTTTCCTCTTCCTTTTCTCTAATATCTGGTTTCTTCATCGTCTGATTCACACATAGTTGTCAGTAGAAACAACCGTTATCCCTTAATCGACTGTATTTAATCTCCTGACCCAAGGAGTTCCATTCCATCATCTCTTCTGTTTTCCTTCCGTCACCACTGACCTACCTGACCACACACTGACAGACGTTCTACTTATGAGTATCTGGTAGTTGCCCAGAGGTTAGAGGTAGAATGTCTTGGTTCCTGTTAGTATTCTATTTTCAATTTTGGGCAGAAAATTGTGGTCTCAACTACTTCAGCTATTTTTGACCCCCTGGACTGGAAAACTCGTGGATCTACTTTCGCAATTGACTCAATCAATCAATTAATAAGTAAAAAAAATAACAAAATAAGTTATACGAATAAAGCTTTCAATGAAGTATGTGATATGCTTTCTCCTCAGAATGTTATTTCTTAAACTGATCATATCCAAGGGCTTTGTTCGTGCCTACTGGGGGAAATTGATCTTAGTGTTGAGAGCCTTCCTTCTTTCCTTCCTCCTTACCTTCCTTTTGTTCTCCACCCTTTCCTTCCTTTCTTACTTCTTTCCTTTCTTTCTTTCTTATTTTTTCCTTCCTTCTTTTCTTCTTTCCTTCCTTCTTCTCTACCTTTAATCCTTCGTTCCTTTTTTCCTTCCTTCCTTCTTTCCCTCCTTCCTTCCTTCCTTCATTCCTTCTTTCCTTTATTTTTATTTCGTACATTCATCCCTTCCTTTCTTTCCCCTTTCTTCCATCCTTCCTTCCAACATCCATTCATGTATGCATCCATCTATTCATTCATTCTTTTGTTTTTCTTTCATTTAGACAGTCAGTCAGTCATTTATTCATTTCACCGTCCTTTCATTCATTTATACAACAAATTATTTATTCTTTCTTTTTACATTCATTCAATCATTTATTTATTCATTCATTCATTCATTCAACCAATTATTTATTTATTCTTTGTTTTTTTCCATTCATTCATTCATTCATTCATTCATTCATTTTCATTCATCCATTCATTCATTCATTCGTTCGTTCGTTAATTCATTCATTCATTCATTCATTCATTCATTCGTTCATTTATTCATTCATTTTCATTCATCCATTCCTTCCTTCCTTCCTTCCTTCATTCATTCATTCGTTCATTGGTTCGTTAATTTATTCATTCATTCATTTCTTTATCCTTTTATTTATTCATTATTCTGAACTGGGTTGAGTCTAGTGTCATAAATTCTCTTCATTTTTTCTGAATGTCAAAGTTCTTGCAGTTATGTTCTTGGTTATTGTTCTTAATTTAGTAATATTATCAAATAACTCGAGAAAATGGACATAACAAATTATCAATGAATTGCGCCAGATGCTTCAATTTGGTGTTCTGTTTTTTTTTTTTTTGTTTTTTTTTCTTTCTTTTTTTTTCTTTTTTTCTTTCTTTCTTTCTTCCCAAGGTACCTGGAATACAATTTCTTTTTATAATTTCTTTCATATTTTCATAACTTTAGTTCTTTCTTAAAGGATGTTTCTAGACACTTTTCATATGATAGTGAAGATCATGACTTTCATTATTCCATGTGGTCTTGTGATAATTCACCCGGAGTTTATGATGTCCTACTTGGGTTGTTATCTGCTAGCCCTTCTCTGATATCTAGACACTTTTCATATGATAGTGAAGATCATGCCTTTCACTATTCCATGTGGTCTTGTACTAATTTACCCGGGAGTTATGATGTGCTATTTAGGTTGTTTATATACTAGCCCTTCTTTGATTCATGTAGAAAAAAGTGAGGGAGAGGATGCCAGAGATATTCTTGGAAACCTTAATCCTTGATGGAAAGGCATAGATGGAAAGCCTCCAATACACCTTAGAGCGTGAACAAAAATTTGGGGGAATGAAAGGGCTACGTTTGATTGTGCCTGGTAGGGAAGATCCTCTCTGCTATGGCCTCAAGTTATGTAAAAAGAGAGAGAGAGGGAGAGAGAGAGAGAGAGAGAGAGAGAGAGAGAGAGAGAGAGAGAGAGAGAGAGAGAGAGAGAGAGAGAGAGACAGAGAGAAGAAGAAGAAGAAGAAGAAGAAGAAGAAGAAGAAGAAGAAGAAGAAGAAGAAGAAGAAGAAGAAGAAAAAATAAGAACAGGACCCCTGGCCAGACGCGCATGAAAAATCATAATCTTAACTCGACCCTTCGTCGAAAGTTATCATCTTCTGCAGAGGAGGATGGTAATTTTCTTATATGTGTCGAGTTCAGTTTCCGTCTGCATTTGCCTCCTTTCCCTTTGATCATATCTTCAGGCATAAGAGGATAAAGACAAAACTGAGAGGTATTAGATTTCAAAGAAGCTTTGATGCCTAAACATTCGTTTACCCTAGAAAGAAAAAATCAGGAACTAGAAAAAGTATATATAATAAAGAATATCATGTTATCTTACAGGTTTCGAAATGTTGTGAAGAACTGATAAAACAATTTGTTCTTATGAAATGTATGTATAGAATATGTACACTCAGATGATATAGTATATTTTTCACAACACTGGAAATGAAAGTATTTTTTTCGGTTTGAAAGAAGATAGAACAAAAAAATACCGAGAGAAAATAGGACGCAGAATAGATAAGACTTAGTAAGAAAGATAAAGTGGAAGCCGAAGAGATAAGAGTAAGTCAGGTTTCTCAAAAAAAAAAAAAAAAAAAAAAAAAAAAAAAAGCATTGACTTGACTAGAAAATTACTAAGGTAATTTAGGACAACTTTGATAGTTCCCAGAAAGCTTTGCCTAGGAAAAGTCAAGCTAGATTGTTTTAGGTTAGTATGGGATATGTATTGCCAAAGCTTCAATTCACAAAATATTGGCATACTAAGAACGTTGCTACTTGAACGTGGTGTATTCTTAAGATAGTATTGTCGAGTTCATCTACATAAGAAATGATATCATTGTTTCACTTACAAATTATTACAAAGGAGGAGCATGTTGACGGGAGACCTTTTGGTCCATACCTATGTCGGATGCTATATATATATATATATATATATATATATATATATATATATGTGTGTGTGTGTGTGTGTGTGTGTGTGTATATATGTATATATATATATATATATATGTATATATATATATATGTATATATATATATATATATAATGATAAATAAATAAATAACTAAACAAAGAAAAATTATAACATGAGTAATTATAAACAAAATAGATAAGTGCATAGGTATAGTTAAATAATAAACAGACAAGAAAATATTAAGTAATAATAATTTGACAGATAAATAATAACAGACATATATAATGATAAATATATAAATAACTAAACAAAGAAAAATTATAACATGAGTAATAATAAACAAAATAGATAAGTGCATAGGTATAGTTAAATAATAAACAGACAAGAAAATATTAAGTAATAATAATTTGACAGATAAATAATAACAGATGAAAATCAAGCAAATAATAATAAACAGGCAAATAATAGCGAAAAATAAATAATATAAAATAAATTGCAGGTATTACAGCATCTTACTTAGGTGTTTATCAAAACGAAATGTACCCAGTTGCTTCCTGCACTTTCATAACGAAGAATAAAAAGGAAGAATGAGAAAAAGGAAAGGAATGAGATAATACAGTGACAGATAATGTATAATACAAAGTATGCAGAGTTAGATTGTATATTGAATGTCTTGCAGTGTCATGTATAGAAAGTGAGCACTTTGAGTGTTAAACAAAGGTTTCTTTGAGACTTATTGACCCACTATCGGAAAATGAGATAAGTTGGACAAATCTGTATATTTCGACCCCTATCTGTGGTCCTCTTCAGCAGATCCTGCTGAAGAGAGGTCGAAATATACAGATTTTCTGTCCATCTTATCTCATTCTTCGACAGTGGGTCAATAAGTCTCAGTTTACAAATGTACTACTACATTACACCTTCCTAAGGGTTTCTTTGTTGATTGACAATCATATACAATTTTCTTGTCAAATGATGACGTTTCCACTTTGGCTAGGTTTTTGAGACTAAAAGCAAATAATTCCAGTAGAGTGATTGCTTGATAGCTACTTTTAGAAAAATGAGAATTGTTCACAGTAATCGTACAGCGTTTGATGAATAGTTTACTTTATATGTTCTGATGGAAAGTCCAATGCATCGAGGAGATCGTGGCAGGGTGGACTAATTATCGACTTTGAGCTGTACAGAGTCCGACACGGATAGAGTATCTATATGAAAATATATTAATCCAATGTCTATAAGGAAATATGGAAAATAATCTAAAAATTATTGGGAAGTGACCGCAGTAAAAGCAGCAAAGGCTTTTGTCGTTTAGGAAAGGAGGAACTTTCATAAATCGATTGTTTACGCTAAGAACGACAAGTGGAAGATTAAATAAAAAAAAAATGGTCAGGACGTTAGAACAGAATCTATTAGTCTGGAAATATAAAAAATGTGGCACAAGATTGGTATGATTTTTGGTGAACGCATTTTAAGCTCTGTCACGCTGCACCTCTTGCAAATATTTCAGATAATCTTGTGTTCACACTTAAATCAATGGATGAGGAAATGCTGAGAGACCTTAAGGTCTTCTGGATCAAGTCTAATATCTCAGCTTCTGGGATCTATTGGCATGAGACCGTAGGACAGGTTACTATTTATGGAAGGTGTGTGGGAATATCATCTAATCTTGGTAGTGTGATCCATAGTTGAAGCTCAGATCTAGAAGTTAGGGACCAGTTACACCAAGCTTACGACCTGTTTCCGACCACCGGTGACCAGGTCGTCGTCGTCCAGTTGCAGGTAGTCTTTGGAGGTCACTGGTAGTCTGTAATAAGATAGATAAATAGATAGGTCGATAGATAGATATATTGCAACACACACTGAATAGTCCGCAATACATAGATTTTTATTTTATCAACCACATTAACTTTTTCCATTTCAATTCCTTGCATAGATTTGTGTCGCCGACCGATCGCTTGGTTTTCGATCAAAGGTGGTCGGAAACAGGTCGTAACCTTGATGTGACCTAGGGCTTTAGTAGACCCATGAGAATAGTCGATGTGGTTATGTATAGTCTTGACTTAATGATCTGTGTTATAGGTGCCTATATAGAAAGATAAAGCCCCGTGTCTTCAAGAATCTTATGATCTTTGGTATACTGTATGGATGTGAGACTTGGACCTTTACCAAGATTGTAAAATCTCTCTGAATGCTCCTCATAGTCTCTATCTCTGCGGAGGATCAAGGGCTATCACTCAATATATTATGTTTCAAACAAAGATGAAATCGTTGTTATAAATATGAAATGAATATCCTGCCTTACCACTATGATCACATATCTCTCTTCCCGGGCGATGACCCTGCTTACAGGATCATCTACAATAGAGAACAATAGGATAAACAAGGCCCAGGGGTTATCCACATAGATCGTGGTTGCGTCAAATCTGAAGATGATAGACATTAATCGGGAGTCTGCCTGAGTTCTTGTCAGGAATGATCTTCAGGGCTGGAGGGGAAAGGTGATTGAGATTATACGCTGTCACAGCGTTTGACCACAAAGGAAATTGATGCGTTTTAAGTAATACCCGAAAAAAGTGAGGCCCATGGTTGGAACGAGTAATTTCATAGTTTCAGCAAGGAAAAATGATGCTAATACAGATGTT
>NC_134787.1:60536750-60541750 GCF_046742065.1 Oratosquilla oratoria
CATGAGGAATAGACATTTGGAAATGGATACTAATAGGAGAATGTATGAAGGGGTGATTGTGCCGACAGCACTGTATGAGGCAAAAACATGGAATATAAAAGAGGAAGAGTTTAAATGTGTTTAAGATGAAATATCTAAGAAGTATGGTAGGGCTTACTATGTTGGATAGGGTGAGAAACGAGGTGGTGAGGAGGAGAGCGAGGGTGGAAAAGGAGTTGAGAGATAGAGTTGATGAAAGAGTATTGGGATAGTTTGGACGTAGGAAAAAATGAGTGAAGATAGATTAGTTAAAGAACTGTGGAAGGCAGAGGTGGATGGAGTGAACAGGAGGGAGCGACCGAAGTTGAGATGGATGGATGGGGTAAAAGGAGCGTTGAGAAAGAGGTGGGTGTGTGTTGAGGAAGGAAGGGAGGAGACAGAAAATAGAGTGAGTGGAGAATGGTTGTGTATGGATGATGCTGTGATGCATGGAAGGGAATGGGTGAGGGATGGGGGGGTGTCGGAAGTGGTAATGTATAATATTTTGACGCAGCCCGAAGGTATTTCACCCCGTCTCCTCTTTTTCTGCATGAGGGGACGGAGAGGGGGAGAATTAAATGAAGTGGCCTTGCTGTTGGTGTGCTGTGGCTTGCTGTATTGCTTCTGACCTAGGGCAATGAACGAGATGCAGGGATGACCCGTCATCCAGGAGGAGCCAAGAAAAGAGGGAGGGACGGAGGGGTAGTGAATGGGAGTGGAGTGGGAGGGGAAGAAATGTGTGGGAGTGGAATTATGCCTTTTGACTTTGGCCACCTCCCTTGTAAGGGGGAAAAAGCACTTGGTATATGTATATACTCTTTGAAGAAATATCAAAAGATCTTTTAGACTTAGATGTTCATTATTCATATAATTTCTTGCAAATTGTAATTCATAGCTTTCTTTACTTTGATCTGATACCACTTCTTATATTTTATCAATATCTTTTAATGTTTCATAATTACATTTTTTTATATCCCGTATTTCACAAACGGTCTACCACATCCACAACATCTACCACCACAACCACCGCCACATCCAACCACCACATCCAACCCCACATTCACCCCCACATCCGCCCCCAACATCCACCACATCTTGTAACACTTGCAACCATTTTTAGTCTCATTAGAAAATTTATCTGAAGATAAATTTAGGCTTCATGATCCCAAGTGACTTTTCGTAAGCGTGCGACCTTCTTTTCGGTAGCTAATAATAAAGATGACATCGATTACGCCATTAGCATTGAGTAAAGGTCAGCAAACTAAAATGTCACTCACACAAGCATTAATGCATAAGTTAATCTTGTTTTATTTGAGTCATTTGCTTGAGAACAATAGAAATAATTCTAACAAGTTCCACTCGCCATTATGCAGACCTTGTTGACGAAGCTAATTTTAGGAACTCATTACTCTCACTTGCTTGTTCTTCATGTACGTGAATATGTATGTGTATATGTATATATATATATATATATATATATATATATATATATATATATATATATATGTATATGTATGTTAAAGATAGATTGAACATTTTTAGAAGCTCTGCCAAGGGATTCGAACCCTGACCTGTGCGTATACAATCACGAAGTCAAGACGCTAGGGACTTGTACAGTCCTTTTGAACCATCACACATAGCTCAGTCGCTGGTGTCTTGACATAGTGATTATATACGCACAGGTCAGTGTTCGAATTCCTTGGCAGAGCTTCTAAAAATGTTCAATATATGTATATGTATATGTCTATGTATAATATGTACATGTACATGTAAATGTATATGTTTATGTATATAACTATATATATGTATATGTATAATATATATATATATATATGTATATATATATATATATATATATGTACATGTATATGTATATGTATATGTATAAGTGTATATATATGTATATATATATATATATATATATATATATATATATATATATATATATATATATATATATATATATATATATATATATGTATTTGTATTTATCTTTGTGGGATGAAATATCACTGAAGTCTGATGTCCACGTATATATACACGTACACCTAAACATACACAAATAATATGTATATGTATATATGTGTATGTATATGTATAAGTGTATATATATATGTATGTATATAATGTATGTGTATATGTATTTGTATTTATCTTTGTGGGATGAAATATCACTGAAGTCTGATGTTCACGTATATATACACGTACATCTAAGCATACACAAATATATTCGAATATTCATAGAAATATGTACGTGTATCTTTGGGTTATAGTATGTACCATCCGTGTTAGATTCTATATAGATGTCAAAGGACAAGCAAAATAGTAAATTTATTTTTGTCATTTTTTTCTACATTTGTGTCTTCTATTGTTTTGTATTCATGATAAAATACATCAGTTTAATCTGTATTGTTTGAAAAATAACCTTAATTATACTCGTGTTTAGATATACACTGGTGTGGAGTGTGTTACTGAAATATGATAGAAATGCTTTAATTAGATAGAAAGTATTGGCTATTGTGAAATAGCTTTGAGAAATTGCAATAGTTATACATTGAGTTAAGTGGTTATTTCGAAAATGGCACCCCGATATAAATTTGTATAAAAACTTCTTTTTTCAGGGAGACGTTTATCTCATTCGCCAGGAAGCTATTCTTTGTAGTGTTTTTGTGTTTCAAATGCTTTGTTGGTGATTATACACATCTATAATCCCAAGCATAGAAAAATACGTTCATTAGAACAGTACGAGTATATCATCACTTGACACTTTCCTTGTGCTATTAAAGTTTCTAGATTTCTATCTTCTATCTCTGTTTTATGCATATGATTGTCATATATTCACGAGTTTTATATTCGCCTTTGCTTTGAACACAGAATTATTATATGAACCCTTGGGCCCACTATGATCACTTGTTCCTGTGAAAGTCCTGTGACATCATCCTGATTCATCTCCAATTCCAAGGGATGATGCAGGAAACATTAATTTGTGAAATTTTCTATTTATATTCGTCTTTGCTTTGAACACAGAATTATTATATGAACCCTTGGGCCCACTATGATCACTTGATCCTGTGAAAGTCCTGTAATATCATCCTGATTCATCTCCAATTCCAAGGGATGATGGAGGAAATATTTCATTTGTGAAATTTTCTATTTATTTTAACCTTGGATTTAAAAGATAAGTTTATTTACACTAAATTAGTCTACTTATTTGTTTATTTATTTTCTTGATTATTTCTTTATCTAATTGGTATGATATTTTTCGTTATTTTTATTGTGACTGAACGTCAGTGAAAGATTAATTGTCCTAAAGAGAAATGGGGGTTTACATACAAAAGAATAATATATGTTTTGAAATTTAGCTATAGATAAGAAGATATCTGTATTCATGCGTTACATAATATGAATGGAGAGACATCAAATGCCTAAAAGGAAATTATTGCAAAATTAGAATATCATTAAATCTTAATTAAACTTAAGATTTAATGTTACAGACTTTCGATGTTTTCTTTTTTATCAACACACAGTTTTAGAATAAAATCAACTACTATGAGACATTTCACTTATTCTAACCTAGTTTAAAAAAAAATACCGTTTACACTGGCTAATACGTATAGACAGATATGCACGTGCAAGTGACATAAAGATAAACGACTAATGTTTATTTTGTTAAATAGCTTTTTGTCTTTCAGTAGGCTTTAGACAACCACGGGATCTACTAGGATCTGTGCAGGAGAGTGAATCAAACCAGTAGCCTATTAGATAATTTGGAGGGGCCAATAGGTATTCCATTTGTTTTTGTTATTATACTGACATTGGAAAAATGCAGGAGGGTATAAGTTTCATATAGTGCAGGATTTAAATTGTCTAATGAAGAAAAATAAAATAATATGTGTACACCTTGTTGCAGATAAAACACAGGGATAGCACGTGATCCAATAATATGTTGGTTACCACTTAGGAAAAAAAAACACGAAATTCCCAAGCTATTTCATGCATTTCACGTATTCAATGGAAAACACAGATAATATAGCAATAGAAAATAAGCATAAATGAGCCAAAATCGTAATGCATAATTAGGAAACGTAACAAGGCATGTATAATTAGGAAAAGTCACAATATACTATAATAATGATGTTTGGTTTGTATTTACAAATTATTTACGAATAATATCAATCATACAATACTTGTGCTTTGTTCTGGAGATGTGAATTACGCGAAAACCTTTGGGAATTTCTTGTTTCCTTTTCATAAATGGTAAATACCATGTTATGAATTAATCTTTCCCATTCTATCACATTTCCTTTGCCTGTGTTTACATTTGACATTTCAGGCTCTAATCATTATAGTTACATTCCCTTGAAAACAAGTCTTTGTATATGAATGTGTGCTTGCGAATGAGTGTGTGTCTATTTGTGGGTGTGGAGGTTTGTGTGTAAGTGTGTGTATGTGTTTGTGTTCTTCGTACGTCTGTATGTGCGTGTGCATGTGTGTGTGTGTGTGTGTGTGTGTGTGTGTGTGTGTGTGTGTGGGCGTGCGTACGTGTGTGTGTGTCATTCACCATGGTCTTGGATCACGTGTTGGACTTGTGATCGACAGCTATTACCCTCCCAGAAGAGAGGTCATATTGCATATATGACCGATCTGTTGGTAATGCTGTGACCATACACACACACACACGTACCCAACTCCCCATCCACGAGAGTTGAAGTAATGACCCGCAATCCAGCGATACTGAAATTATTTCAGCCCTAGGCGGGATTCGAACCAGGACCACCGTAGTGTGTGTGTGTGTGTGTGTGTGTGTGTGTGTGTGTGTGTGTGTGTGTGTGTGTGTGTGTGTGTGTGTGTGTGTATGTATGATTCACCTTGGTCTTTGGATCACGTGTTGGACTCGTGATCGACAGCTATTTCCCTCTCGGAAGAGAGCTCAGAGCCTGTATGACCGACCTATGGGTAATGCTATGACCTTACACGCACAC
>NC_134787.1:60554250-60556750 GCF_046742065.1 Oratosquilla oratoria
TCCCTACCCAAATCAGGCAATAGTCCATTTCTGTAGACTCGAACGTACTTCAAAGTGGTCGGCGCACAAGTCAAAGAAAGGAAAAGAAAAAATCCTCTCTTTCATGGCACAGTGTAGACAGAAAAAAAAAGTTCAACGAAGTTCATCTGCTGGAAATATTTCATTAACCTAAAATCTGTACAAGACCCTAAGCGTCTCTGGGTTAATTCACAGCATGTTCTGTTTATACCGAAGAGACTTACTTGTTCTGAATTCACCTGTTAAAGATATGATAAATACCTTTTTTCCGAGCTATCTAAACACACTATTTACAGATGACTGCTTCAGCCGAAACTCGGTAATCTCAGGCATAAAATTTCTTGCTTCTAAACCACCACCTTATTCTAATTAATCTATTTATATGCACTCCATTCTTTCCTCTTCTCTTCTATTAACTTTAAACTATTCCTTTCTATTCTATTGTGTTTTTCTAATTCTTATTCTTCTATTTTTCTTCTCATTATTATTATTGTCATTATTATTATTGTAACTATTGTTATTATAATTATTTTTGTTACTAATGTTATTGTTATTATCATCTTTACTGTTTTGATTCTTATTCTTATTATCATTATTACTATATATATATATATATATATATATACATATATATATATATATATATATATATATATATACTAATAAGAACACGAGTATGTGTGATCACTTATGCAAAGTAGACCCCTTGGAAGAAAGAAACTAACGCTCTGTTTCGTTAGTTTCTTTTTTCAAGTGGTCTACTTTGCATACATATATATATACATATATATATACATATATATATATATATATATATATATATATATATATATATATGTATATATATATATATATGAGGCGGCCGGAGGGAAAGGGGTGACATCGCCAATACCTGATTTTGAGTAAAACGCGTTCAAAGTTGAACTATCGATACTAGATATTTCTCTTGACTTATTACATCCATGTTTATATGTATTTTACATGGATGTAATAAGTCAAGAGAAATGTCCAGTATCGACAGTTCAACTTTGAACGCGTTTTACTCAAAATCAGGTATTGGCGATGTCGCTCCTTTACCTCTGGACGCCTCATATATATATATATATATATATACATATATATATATATATATATATATATATATATATATATATATATATATATATATATGTATATATATACAGAGCAGGCCATTCGGGTCCAAATAGTCACTTAGGTCTCTGGGGTCCCTTTCCTGTTGTGGAAGACTCACCATCCTAACCACGTCATGACTAAAATCTCTGAGTCCCCCAATTCCAGGTCTGGCGCCACTCTCTTCCAGCAGTCGTTCTTTTCCATCTAGTCCTCAATCCCAATTTTTCAAATTCCTATGTGCCCTGCAATCCTTCCATTCCACCTATTCGTTTGTTTTCGTCGTACACAATCATTTCATTTGATTTATTTGAATTAATTCTATCACTCGTTTTTTTTTAATCAATCTCGTTTATCTTATAAATGAAATACAAAAATACTGTTAAATAGTTTAGTTAATAGGTAAAGGAATACATAGGTAACAAAAAATAAAGTACATTTTTACAAGTAGAGTAAATAAATTAATGAATAAATGAGCACGATAGGAATTCGATCACTAAATAAAATAAATCAGGTGACGAGAATAAAAGTGATTGATAAATGAGTAACATAAACGTTCGATTAATTAAATGGGAAGGACATCACCTGAGTCGACTTCGACCAGAAGTTTAATCCCTTCGAACGGGCAAAGTTGCGTTTATTCGTCCTTTAAACCAATGCCGCGAGAGCACAAGTTTCTTCTCTCTCTCTCTCTCTCTCTCTCTCTCTCTCTCTCTCTCTCTCTCTCTCTCTCTCTCTCTCTCTCTCTCTCTCTCTCTCTCTCTCTCTCTCTCTCTCTCTCTCTCTCTCTCTCTCTCTCTCTCTCTCTCTCTCTCTCTCTCCCTCCCTCTCTCTCTCTCAGTTTGTCTGTCTACCTATCTCTGTCTGTTTGTCTACCTATCTCTGTCTGTCTGTCTGTCTGTCTACCCCCCCTCTCTCTCTCTCTCTCTCTCTCTCTCTCTCTCTCTCTCTCTCTCTCTCTCTCTCTCTCTCTCTCTCTCTCTCTCTCTCTCTATGTCTGTCTGTCTGTCTACCTATCTCTGTCTCTGTTTGTCTGCCTGTCTACCACTAAATCTATTTAGCTCTATTTCTCTCCTACTCTTTTTCTCTATCTCTCCTTCTCTCTCTCTCTATCTATCTATCTATCTATCTATCTATCTTTCTCTCTTAATCTTACTCTTAGTCTCCGTTTTCGTGTGTCAAATATGAATACGCCTTGTAAGCTGGCGGCACCGAATTTTTTTAAACTTATCTTCTCCCATATCATAGTTTTCCCGTGCTTCTTTCCACGTTTTATTTATTTTCACTAAAATATGTTTTTTTTTATTCTTTCCTTCTATTATCTCCACGTCTGCTTTTCTTCAGATTCATT
>NC_134787.1:60576750-60586750 GCF_046742065.1 Oratosquilla oratoria
AAATCCCATTTATATGGTTTTGCGTTGGGATTCTTGGCTCCCCTGCATACCCCCATTTTCTATGACCTTTTACCGTTTTCTGAGTTGGCCAGTGATTCTCACTCTTTTCCCCGTCGGGTTTTATTTTTCCTCTTCTTCACTTTTCCCCCGCTGCGAATTTTTTTTGTCTCTCAATTTCCGCTCCACTTTTCCTTCCTCACTTTCTTTTCCGTCAGTTTCTTCTGCTTTCTTACTTTTCTTCTTCGCCGCCCACGTACGGAGGCCCTCTCATGGTTCCTTTATCTTGATCAAAGCAGTATTATGGTTTACAGATTCTGTTACGAGTGATATTACACGATTTTACTCAAATCCGGAAAATACACTTAAATAGTTCATGCGTTCATGACGATGGCGATGTAATGATGAAGCTTATTCTGGGGATTTCATTCATTCAAAATGTAGCAGTATTATGGTTTACAGATGCTGTTACGAGTGATATTACACGATTTTACCCAATTTCGGAATATACACTTCAATGGTTCATGCGTTCATAACCATGGCGGTGTAATAATGAAGCTTATTTTGGCGATTTTATTCATTTAAAGTGTAGACAAGCTCTGGATATATTCCTCAGCCAAGTGGAGTCGTCATATGTTTATATAAGTCACTGTATAGGTATACAATAATCTTGGCAAAACATCGACGATATTTTAAGTCTTGACAAGCTCCGTTTTCTTTATTATCTTTTCGTTCTATTTCGTTGCTCTATTTAGACTTCTCTACCCCGCTGAGGTTCATAAAACCTTCCACAATCTCTCTTGATCTTCGTCCGTTACCCTTTTGTCCTGTGTTTTTCTCGTTTTTTGTTTTATTTTCTGTATGAGTCTTTTCGGTATTCGTTCGTTTATTTTTCTTGTGTTTTCAATCTGTCCAGACTATGTATTTTCTCTGTCTATGTTACACCTGATTTGTATCTTTTATGTTTGTATTTCTGATTCTTTTCCTTTTCTGTTCCTAACTTATTTTCTGTATAAGTATTTTCAGTATTCGTCCGTTTATTTTTCTTATGTTTTTATTCTGTCCAGACTATGTATTTTCTCTGTCCATGTTACACGTAATCTGTGTCTTTTATGTTTATACTTCTGACTATTTTCCTTTTCTGTTCGTTCCTACCATGGCCCAGCTATTCTTCCTGCCCTTTATCCATCTGTCACATTTTTTTTTTTCCTTTGCGTTCTAGTCATTTTTGTTCGTTCTCTTTTCTCCCTTCTTCCATGTCTCATAATTTATATCCCTCGTCATTTTTTATTTCCTTCCTCATTTCCTAATAGAGGTGTTCAAGTGGATCAAAGGTTTTAACAAGGGTGATGCAAACAAGGTCATCATATTAAAACAACAGGGCAGGACTCGCACTAATGGATTTAAACTGGACAAATTTAGATTCAAGAAGGAAATAGGCAAGAATTGGTTTACTAATAGGGTGGTCGGCGAATGGAATAGACTTAGTAACCATGTAGTGAGCGCTGAAACTATCAGTTGTTTTAAGAAACGATTAGACAAGTTTATGGATGGGGATGACAGGTGGTGATGGATGCGGAGCTGCCTAGTGTAGGCCTTATGGTCTCTTGCAGTCTCCTTCATTCTTATGTTCTTATGTTCCTAACTTTTCTTCATCCATTTTGCCAAGGAATACTCATCAGTATCAGCCCATTTTTGTTCTGTCAGCTGTTCACTGTCCTTGTTTCCTTATTTCCATGACTTTGATCCAGATGAAATGAACAGTCAACTTTCTTCTCAGCCCTTCCTCGCCATTGCAGAAATCTGGCTTCCACTTATATTAAACATTCCTCTTTTTCATTCCAGTTGACGTTTCTCTCAAACAGCTTCAGCCTATGTCTTGTCTCAAAACTTTTTAAACGAGAAGAATCTTTTGATACAAGAATGGAGACACTAGTTAATTGCGACGTAATTCACTTTTTTTTTTTTCTATACTGTTCTGTTTCCCCTTCACCCTCTGCACTATACAGTCATCTTTCTGTGCCCCAACTGATTTTTTTCCAGTCGTTTGTTTGAGTTTGTTTCACTGTCAGAGATATTTTGTTTCTGTGTTTTGCTGCCACTCCCCTAACCTCGAGGCTATTTTTTCATGGAAGTTGTTCTTCTGCTTCAGTCATTGTCTGAAAATTCCTCTCTGTTCTATCCTTCAGGATTATATTTGGCGTCAGTATATTCCATCCATCTCCATTTTGCTTCACTCCGTCTCTTTGCCTCTACAAAGTTACAATAAATTACAATTATAAAACATGCCGACAAGAAATCATTTTGGTTTACACTGAGGTTGGATGTAGAAAGAAATGTAACAAAAATAGAAGAAGTAAACAAACATATAAAAGTTACAAAAAAAAACGAACAGAATCAAATAACCAACAGACAGACACTACAGCACTTTGATAAGGTCTTAATACAAATAAATTTCAAGATTTCGAACTGAATTACATCGATCTTTATGTGTTGTCCCTTGGTCCAACACATTTATTCTTGTCGTCATGAGACCAACATCACAATGGCTTTATAATGATTTTCGCCATAACTCACAATCAGTCTTCAGCGCTGTACTTAGTAACTTATGACATCACGAGAAAAATAGTACTACCTCTGATCAATTATTTTCACCAACTTCTAACACATCAGGTCTATACTTAGTTACTCACGCCCTCACGAGAGATTCACCATTGCCTCTTCCCAAACAGTACACTACTACTATTACTACTACTACTACTACGACTTATATATATATATATATATATATATATATATATATATATATGTATGTATATATATGTATATATATATGTATATATGTATGTATATATACATATATATATATATATATATATATATATATATATATATAATATATATATATAAGTTAAAATGACCTCCATCCTCGTGGAACTGTGTGGTGGAAGCAAACAGTACACTACTACTGCTACTACTACTACTACTACCACTACTACTACTACTACTACTACTACTACTACTACTACTACTACTACTACTACTACTACTACTACTACTACACAACATCCTAATTCTTCCAACTCACAGCCAACACCTTAGTCCCTTCAGGGCTCGTCCGCCACCAAAAACGTTCAGCCCACAAGTTGCTCATTGCTGCAAGAAAGCGCCGATCTCGTCTATTTGCTTCCTCACAGCTGCACCACTGCCTTACAACAGCTGCACCAGCTTCAACTTCGTTAACAACTCAGCTGCACTTCTGCTGCAGCTGCGTTTCTGCCACCACACTGCAACCTCCGTCTTCCGTAATGCAGCTGGATCCCTTTCTCGTCCTTCTTCTTAATTGACGACCACGCCGCTTGAAAATTTCTTCGTTCAACATCACTCCTCTACTGACGCTACACTACATCTTGTAAACACATCCGAAGTCTCTTCGCCTTAGCTTGTCCTTTTCCCCAACTTCGATTAATAAACGCCACAAAAGGGAATTTAGCTATGGTCTGTATTCACACGCATTCACATTGCATCATATTCAACCACTGTTGTTGAATTCAAATCTAATTCATTCACTCCGCCACCTAACCCGGTTTATGTTATATCACCCGGCCAGTCTCACACCGCTTCCAAGAACTTGGTGGCCGTGTAACGTTGCTCTATCATCAGTTTGAGGGAGCTTGCGTCAAGACGTTGATGGTCAAGCTATGTGGTAGTCACCATCAAGCGGAAGGATAGTTTTGATCAAATCACAGCGGGCTTCAGAATCACCAATTCCATTAAAAAAAAAAATAATAATAAAAAAAAAAATAATAAAAAAAAAAAAAATAATAATAATAATAATAATAATAATAATGATAATAATAATAATAATAATAATAATAATAATAATAATAATAATAATAATAATAATAATAATAATAATAATAATAATGATAATAATAATAATAATAATAATAATAATAATAATAATACTATTAATAATACTACTACTACTACTACTACTACTACTACTAATAATAATAATAATAATAATAATAATAATAATAATAATAATAATTAATACTACTAATAATGATAATAATAATAATAAATAAATAAAATGAAAAAAAATAAATAAATAAACCCACAGAAAGACTCCCCCACATCCAAGACGCAAGGATCCGTAACTTTAAACTTTTTTTTTTTTTTTTACAAAAGAGTCTTCGTGTGTGTAGCAAGTCCAAACTGTGGCTCTAATATTCAAAGGACATCGTCCAGCGGCGGCCTCAAGAGTATTTCTTTGAAAAATGAATGGTATTGCGCGGGTCTCTTCAAGGTTAAGAAAACAAAAAATTTGACTCAAAAGGTTACTCGAGTACTTCTTCGGGGAAACAAGTGCTGGGAAATGCAGGCCAATGTTCCAGCGCCAACTACTGCTACTACTACTACTACTACTACTACTACTACTACTACTACTACTACTACTACTACTACTACTACTACTACTACTACCACCACTATCACCACTACTACTACTACTACTAATACTACTACTACTACGTCTACTACTCATGCACTATTACGACCACACAAAGCTCACCAGTGATTTATCACATTGATATAAATATTTTTAATAGATGTGGCATTTGTGTAACTCTATTGGCAAAAATACAATTCCATCGAAAGATAGATGTAAAAGACAACAACTCAGGACTTATTTGAATATTTTCTTGTATCACTGGTCAGATGAATTATAATGCATTTTAGTTCCTACCCCAGATAGGCAATATAAAGTAAGATTTCGAGTTCACGAACATGGTTTACAAAGGTACCTAGATGACCAGCGAAAGATTACTTAAACATGTAAATCTGCATGTGTAGTATCACTATACATTGATTTTGACGTTAATGCTTAACTGTTGGATAGTCATTACCACTTGAACCATCTGATACCCATTGCGGTACCATTGTATATCTAATTAGTCTTGATATATTATCCATTCCGTTTTCTGTGTCAGGTTAATGGAGGTACGGGTCGATGGTCTGGGAACTCTTGGGGTACGTAACGAGGAAAAGGTTGAGAATCCCTTGGATAGAGGATATATAGGTGTTGGCACAGGATAGACGGGAGTGGAAACATATTACAAAAGATTACAAAGGAGGAGCATGCCGATAAAGGACCTTTTGGTCCATAACCAGGTCGGATGCAATATATATATATATATATATATATATATATATATATATATATATATATATATATATATATATATATATATATATATGATAATGATAAATAAATAAATAACGGCAGCAGCAAAGGACCACAGGGATCTATGTCTACGGGAGTGAGTGACCACAAGAATACATTAAAAAGAAGTCCTCTACATATTTCTAAGGAGGTAGAACATAAGAAATGCTTAATGTATCGCAGTGAACGTTTATATTATTGCAAGGTGGGAGAGAAAGACACGGGTCTAGGGCCGAGTTTATTCCTGACCGGTTTCCCTTATAAGCGTGTCTCTCTCTTCCACCTTCCTGAAACCTGTCACAATGTCTCAACTTTTCTATTATTGCTGGTCATTCCCATCAATGGCAATGCCCTCTGAAAGTAGGCCTAATTAAAATCCAATACCCAGATGGTAGGAGAAAGATATCTGTAATCAGGTTTCTGATGTAACGGGTACATTATGATACACAATCTCGTAAATGATTCTCTCCGACCACAAAGGTTTCTTTTAGTTCAAAGCTTAAAGACCATTAATTCCGATGGAAGATTACAACTTGATCGTATGTTCTCTTTCCCCCCCTGCCTCTAATCGTGTACTTCAAAGAGATTTTCAGCCCTGAAAAGACTTGGATCCGAAAGAGTTTGATGCTGAAGTCAGATATCCAATTTGTACCTTTTTACCTTCGGGTCGAGTCATTTAAGTCAGTCGACCAATTATTTATTCTGATTGGTCTCCCTTTTCAGCTTTGCCCCCAAACAAATCTCCAACTTTCATCCCATTTATAGAATTTGTTCAACAAATATAACATTCCAACGTCCTCACCCCTTATATGGGCGGTAGTGAGGAATTTGATAATCTTTTTCTATCACCATACCATTCTGTTTTGTTTACAAATGCCCCACGACTGTAAAGGAATAAATGTCATGTATATATCATTCATTTGTGACCCATATTTACAAAAAAAATCTAATGTTTCTACCTGTTACCTAAATAAGACTCATTCTCTTTCTTCTTTCCAACTGATCTCAATTCTTTGCTTAACCCTCCAACACCCCCACCTCCCTCATGATTTGTCCAATCACGCGTCTTTCCTCTCAGCTCGGAGATCCCTCGCCACACCTACAGTTCTGTACCGAAAGAGAGCAAGCTGGGTGAGAGAGCAGACTAGAGTGAAAGATATTGTAGAGGCGGTAAAAGAGAGGAAATTGAATTGGGCAGGTAAGTTGGCGCGAACGACTGATGAGCGATGGAGCAAGTGTGTTACCGAGTGGACGCCACGAGATAGGAAGCGTGGAAGAAGGAGACCAGATAGAAGATGGGGAGACGAGATCGAGAAGTTTGCAGGAGTGATGTGGCAGAGGATGGCGCGGTCGTGTGAGTCGTGGAATGCTATGAGGGAGGCCTTTGTTCAGAAGTGGACTCAGGACGGCTGATTTGATTGATTGATTGATTAATTGATTGAATCTTTCATTAACTGCGGCGCCTTGATTCTCATTCATGTTATATTAACCTCTTTACCAAGACGACGTTCGTTATAGTTTCCGGCTTCATTTCAAAATACATGACTTCTATAGTTGGAGATTAATGCAAGAAGGTTCTTTCTTCTGAGGGCTTTTTGGTATATCAAGCGTTACGTGTTACTAAACAGTTTTCGTGCATAACCTCTTCACTTTCGGGGCTGCGGCTGTCCAGAGGTGCAAGGATCTTGAACCGTGACTCTAAACCAGTGGTTCCCAACCGCTGTGCCGCGGCACCAAAGAGTGCCGTGAGATCAACTGAAGTTGTGCCGCCAAAATTCATGGCAAAGATAATTCCCGTATTACCGACTCTCTCTGTCATCCATTTTTGTTCATTAAAGCAGCATCAGTGTAAAGATGAGTATTTTCATATCATCCAGGGACAAAATTTTGTTACACTGATGTTGAATCAACAAAATACTGACAAACTAGAATTTAGATTTTCTGATAAGGGTGCCGGGGACTTCCGAAAGGCTTGGCAAGGGTGTCTCAAGCCAGAAGAGGTTGGGAACTAGTGCTCTATACGCGTAGGGTTTCGCCCTCTATAATGGACCTCCACTCTTGCGAAGAATTGGACCCCTACATTCCTTCTCCAAACTTATCCCGGCTCACGATGGCGGAAATAATTCTCGAGAACGTGGGTGGAAAACCGATTGAGCAAAGTCACATTCGCCGGAATTATGGTAATTGCATGACCGGCACATAAGAAAAGCCGTGACACTCGAGAGGCATTAACCTCGTTCAATTCCGACGGATTTTTAATTTTTTTTATTATCATTTCAAGTGATTTTTATTGACCAAGGGATTTCTCCTCGTCTTCTCTATTTTACACACAAAGGGGACGGGGAGGAGAGGGTGTGGCTAAGTAAGTAGAAGCGGCCCTGCTGTGGATGTACTGTGTCCTGCTGCACTGCATTTGATCCGGGTAGGAGACTTGGATGACCTTTCATCCAAGAGGAGCTAAGATAAGAAGGAAACAAGAGTGGTGGGTAGGAGTGGAATGGATGGGAGTGGGTGTGTTTTTGACTTGGTGGCTACCTCCCTTATAAGGGGAAAGAAGTTATTGGTATATATATATATATATATATATATATATATATATATATATATATATATATATATATATGCATATATATAGGTAGATAGAAAGATAGATAGATAGAAAGGTAATTCTATTTAGTTTAAAAAGAATCCCAAAATTAAATGTTAAGATGAATCTATTGAAATCGTGCTAAGAAAACGAGTATAAAAATAATTAATAAAAAAAAATCAGGGAGAAACAAAATTAAAGAGAAAGGGTCCATTTACAAATACAATTATTTTCTCGGGTCGCTGCAGTTCAATGTCCATCTATTTTGTTCAGGTTAAAACAATCCCAGAGACAAAAAAAGAAAATATCAAGATAACACTGAAAACAAAATAAGAAAAAATAAATACAAAGGAAGTGAATAAAGAAAAGAATCAGAGAGTCTCAAAACAAAACAAAAATAAAATAAAATAAAATAAAATAAATCACCCAGTTAGAAATACGAGTAATATATTCCTCCATTGGTGCGCTTTTACGTCACAGAAGTAAAAATTTTACGTTGCTTTACAATGCTACCCTATTTTTCACATACAGTAGTTTTCTCCCATCAGAATATAAGTAAATGAACTAGTAAAATACAGCAGGCATATCTGTGATATTTAAAACAAAAATATTGAAAAAAATAAAATAAAATAAAATTTTGACTTCCATGGTATGCAAGTCAAGTTCTACTTGAACGATTTTTTTTGCATTTTCTTATTTCCAAGCAAATTTATTTATCTTCAGATATTTATCAGGTGTATTGGTTTATGCATTGATTTGTTTTTATTGACGTATTTGTAGATGTATCTATATTCCTATCATATTTTTCTATTATTTTTTTATTTATGAATTTATCAATCTTTTTTTATTTGTCTATTTGTTTGTTTATCTATTTTGCTACAAATATGTTTGTCTATGTATTTTCCACATTATCCAGTTTATTCATTTTATTTTGTTTTACTTTATTTTTTCATCTATTTATTTATTTATTTATTTATTGTTATGCGTTGTTGTTACAATAGGAAGAATGTAAGTCTCATATTTTCTCAATCGCGGGTTCGAATCCCGCACTTATCTCCGATTCCCAACAATGGCAGTTACCTGACCCAGCATTCCCTTAAGCTTAGAGGGCAAATATGACATCTTCGGCCTCAGCTATTGTAGGATAATTATTGCCGCTTTTATATATTTGCGTATCTATTCCCGTTATTCATATATTATGCACATCATTATTTCTTTATTTGTATTTTCATATATTTTCATCCATTTTATTGTTTATATATTTCATGTATTCGTTTATTCATTCATTTATTTATTCGTTTATTTATTATTATATTTGCTTCTTCACTGATTCCTTTATTTATGATATTGTTTTGTTTTTATTTATTCATTTATTTCATTATTATTATTATTATTATTATTATTATTATTATTATTATTATTATTATTATTATTATTATTGTTATTGTTATTATTATTATCAATATTACTATTATTATTATTATTATTAATTATTATTATTATTATTATTATTATCATTATTGTTATTATTATTATCATCATTATTATCATCATTTTCATTATTATTATTACTATTAAAATTATTACTATTAATATTATTAATATTATTATTACTATTGTTATTACATTTATTATTACTATTATTATTATTATTATTACTATTATCATTATTACCATTATTATTATTATTACTATTATTAATATTACTATTATTACTATTACTATTATTACTATTACTATTATTATTATTACTATTACTATTATTACTATTACTATTATTATTATCATTACTATTATCATTACTATTATTATTACTATTATTATTATTATTATTATTATTATTATTATTATTATTATTATTACTATTATTATTATTACTATTATTATTATTGCTAGTATTGTTATTATTTCTATTATTATTATTACTATTATTATTACTATTATTATTACTATTATTATTACTATTATTATTATTATTACTATTATTATTATTATTATTATTACTATTATTATTATTTCTATTATAATTATTACTATTATTATTACTATTATTACTATTATTATTATTATTATTATTATTGTTATTGTTATTATTATTGTTGTTATTAATATTAGTATTATTGTAATTATTATTGTTGTTATTGTTATTATTACTGATTATTATTATTATTATTATTATTATCTTATTT
>NC_134787.1:60591750-60616750 GCF_046742065.1 Oratosquilla oratoria
TACATGCTGATCACTGGTGAAGCTTACATACGTTTATTATACAGTATATGTACTACTATTTACCAAGCCAATACTTAATTCATCAGACTTGAAGTTGTTTGAGTTACACGTTGTCGAGCAACATACGCTGCAAGGATACTCACATATCGTTAGAAAACTCAATACAACATTCTACTCTAGCCTTGACAAACGAAAACTACATACATGTCCAGTGAATTTCACTTCAGTTATTGGTTCAACACATGAGCATATACGCACCTGGTAAGGACATACCAAACTTCACTGGTAGCGTTAGTACAAACCTCCCCTCCCTTTCAACCACTCTGACACGATTATATACTTTAAAGAAATTGTTCCAGCAACCCTAAGTGCCGAATAGCATGACTGGATGCCACTAGCAGGAGCGGGGTTACGTGGAACGTCCAGTGCTACACGTGCGGATCGCATATGGGTTCAATTGTCCGCTTCATAGCCTGGTTATCAAATGTCCCTCAAGCTAAACAGTATGCAATTCTGAGGTAGAGTGGAGGTTATGATATATTATTTTTTTCTCCCTTGGTCCATGTAATTCGTCTTATCCAAGAAAGCTACTCACTTGAGGGAAAAAATACACACATATATATATATATATATATAAATATATATATATATATATATATATATATATATGTATATATAAATATATATACAATCTCAAGGACTACTATTATAATAATTATAATAGTCCTTGATATATATATGTATATATATATATATATATATATATATATATATAATATATATATATATATATATATATATATATATACATATATAATCTCAAGGACTACTATCATAATAATTGTAATAGTAGTCCTTGATATATATATATATATATATATATATATATATATATATATATATATATATATATATATATATATATATATATATATATATATATATATATATATATATATTATGACTGCGTGGGTTTGAGAATAACCGATGGCTACCTGCAAGTAATGATCCGACAAGAAGTACGTCAGAAAGCATTAATACCTTCCTGTCAGTCATTAAAACTGCCAATACCCTCATTTCCATCTGACTGACCCTCTGATACAACACATACAATAGACCCCCCAAAGAAAAATTCCCAGAGATTTCTCCCGTGGCCAGTTGCCAGTCACTGGGATTATGAGATCCAGTCAATGGAACTCAAAGTAATAACCATTATTATTAATACATCGTGCAAGACATATTCTATGACTTACGTTGAATTTTTTTTTACGTAAACCTTAACTTGGATTTTTTTCTGACATAAACCCAAACACACAAAAAAGTTAGGTATATCACTTCGTTGAAAAATGGGTAAATTGAGGACAAGGAATCTTCAAAACCTAATGGAAAAATAAAAGCAGCCAGTCCATCCGGAAAAGTTAAATTGTATGCGGCCATTGGGTACCTGGTCAGGTCGTGCCTCACATCAAAGGACAAACCTGAGGTCGCCTGACTTTGTTTCAATGTAAACAGGAGGTCATCAGGAAGATTACGTGTTCGTTTGTCGTCTCTCTCGCTCGGTGTCTCACTGATTTTGACCCTCCTAGGTAGTTATTGAGAAAAAAAAGGAAGGAGATAGAGAGAGTGAGAGAGAGAGAGAGAGAGAGAGAGAGAGAGAGAGAGAGAGAGAGAGAGAGAGAGAGAGAGAGGGAGGGAGTTTAGGGGAAGAAAGGGAGGAGGAAATTTAAAAAGAAAGGAATGAAAAAGGATATGAAAAAATAGGTATGGGATATAACAAAAACAAGAAAAAGAAAGAAAATGGGAATTATTGTAAGGGATAAAATACAAAAAGAAAAGAAAAAAGAAAAAATAGAGACAGAAAAAATTATAAGGGATAAAAAAAAAACCGGAGGAAGTAAAAGAGTAAGTTCAAGAAGATGAATATATAAAAAATAGAAAGGCAGACGAAAAGGAAGGAAAAAAAAAAAGATAGAGAATAATCAAGAAAAAATATGACAGATAAAGTAGAAGAATTGGGTAGGCGTTCGAGTGCCTGCCTGCCTTGCCTTGCCCTCAATTTTGTAAACAACGGTCCATAAGAAGGAGCTATCCGATAAATTCATAATTTGCTTTTAGAACGACCCAGGCCTGTCTATGACATAAATGGTGATCAGCTTATTGGGAACCAAACAATACGTGTGTTCTTTCCAGAAGGCAAAGCAAACCAATCGTCTTCTTTGTCACATTTTTTTATATGAAGCTTTAAATAGAACCACTTTGAAGGTGACAACAGAATCACAAGATGGAGTTATAGAACTGGTTCAGCATAAATGGAACATTAAATTCTTTTCAATGTTATTTATGATTCTCGAGTAAAACTTTATATGTATATATATACATACACACACATATATATATATATATATATACAGTATATATATATATATATATATATATATATATATATATATATATATATATATATATCTGCAGACAAAATCCAAGGAAAGTAATAAAATGATGACCGATCGCTTTCGTCTATTAAGACATCTTCAGGGTACATACAGTGATGATACAAATGTTGATATATATATACAAAGTAGGAACAGGAAGAGGTTGTGAGGGAGTCTCTCATGGTTAACCTATGCCGTTCGCGGTATCGGACGTTTGGAGCACCGCTTTTTTAACAATAAAATTATCAAATTTCTACATTCCTTGACTTAGATCTAATTTGTTGGCAAATGATTCTATTATATTTCTAGTCAAGTATGACTTATTTCTAACAATTTCTTTGGCACTCACCTAATAAATGGAATGATTAGAATCCCTTGAAAAAACAGATAATGTGTTAGACATTTGACCACTCCTGAGGCTATATTAGTGGTGTTTCAACATTGCTTTTAATTTTTTCATGTCTGACCTATATATTGTTACGGGCGGCTGGTATGTGAAGAGACGTTACGTATAACGTCTAAGTGCTTAAGAACCAACTCACTTCTAGAAGCCACTGTAGGACTGAACTATCTGGTCAGGGCCTAGATAATTCGTAAGACTAGAAGTAAAGGTAACAAAGAAGATTCCAGGAAAGGAATATTAAACTAGCGATAAAACTAGTAAACGAAATTATTAATGGAAAATATTTACAGGCAATCAACACAAAAGAGAATGGGCAGTAGGGTCAATGGGACCGTTACATGATTATGGAAATTATCGTTCAAATAAGAAACACAAGATAAGTATGCAATATGGTACTATCTAAGTACAAAGAGATCAGGAACATGCATCAGAATAAGTAATAAGTACAAATATAAGTAAAGTAATGCAATGTATATCAGACACGTAATGTAGGCAAAAAGGGTGATCACTTCACACCAATCGTCTCATGAGTCCAAACTTGTATTTTTATCAAGAGATCAATAGAGCGAAAAATGACTACGAGTCAGCGATTTCCACCGCTTATATACCATTGGACCGGAAGCGGGATACTTCCGGTTAAGGGTGCGGGTGAGGAGGAGGGTAAGTTAACACGTCAACATGGGTAGTTTTAGGACCCTCGACTCGCTTGAACAATCTATTTATTTAGTAACTGTCAAATCTGTGCGCTCCGAACTATTCAGGATTTCGCTTGTCTGTTTGTTCTACAAGAGTGCGCACCTCTCCGCACGTAGGCAAGATTACATATAGTGGACGGGCGTTACTGCTTAACATTGTTACAATACATACATAGACAAGAAATATGAACATAGTTATGTAATACAAAGGAACACAATTCTATAACATAATTACACATATGACGTAATATCTAATATTACGTTACACCTCCACCGTTTGGGAAAGCTTTTCACTTTCTGTTGAAAAGCTATGTTCTAGAAAGTATGGAGTAGTTCTTTTGCGCAGGGGACAGCTTCTTGCTGTAGTAGGCGATAGTGTGAAGAACTTCGTTGTGTTCTTGCAAGAGGGCGGCACCGATACCGGTGTCGCTGGCGTCGACTTGCAGAAGAAAGGGTCGTTGGAAATCGGGTGCCCTTAGAACTGGTGCGTTAGTGAGAAGGGACTTCAGGTTTTTGAAGGCCGTCTCACAGGTAGGCGTCCACACGAAGTCGTGGTCTTTTCTCAACAGGTCAGTCAATGGTTCTGCTACATCTTGTTTCTCAGATAAGTGAAGATTTTGTAGTATCTGGGAGTTTTCCAAGGGAATCTCAGGAGGATTAGGCAGGTTATCAGGAGGCTCTTCCGATTCTATTGTGGTAGAGCTGTAAATTGGAATTGGATCTCTGGAATGATAAGGTTTTAAGGTATTTATGTGACAGAGACGGGAACTCTTTCTTCTGTCTGGAGTTTTGATTATGTAGTTGAGATCACTGGCTCTGGACAAGACTTCATAGGGTCCTTTGTATTTAGCCTGCAATGGATCTCCTGGTATGGGAAGATAAAGTAACACTTGATCTCCTGGAGAGAAAGTTCTAAGTTTAGAATTTTTATCATACCGACCTTTCATTTCTCGTTGAGCATTCGCCAAGTTCTCTCTTGCCAACTTCCAAGCTTCTAACAACAACTCGGTGACCTGGGACACGTATTTCAAAGAAGGAACTGGTGGTTCTTCTTTCATCCATTGTTCATGAAGTATGTTTAGGGGACCACGGACTTCATGACCGAAGACTAATTCTGACGGGCTGAATCCAAGGCTTTCTTGAATTGTTGTTCGGGTGGCGAACAACAAAAAGGGGAGTCCGTCTTCCCAATTTCGAGTGTTCTCAGCACAGAAGATTCTTAACATTGTCTTGAGCGTTTGGTGAAAGCGCTCTAGAGCACCTTGTGATTGAGGATGATAGGCGGAGGAAGTTACATGATTTATACCTAGTGTTACAAGAGTTTCTCTAAACTTGTTGGAAAGAAAATTACTTCCTTGATCACTTTGAATGTTCTTAGGAAATCCTGCCATAGTGAAGTATTTCAACATTTCTCTGATTATGTTTTGAGCTTTAATATTTTTCAAAGGAATTGCTTCTGGAAAACGAGTGCTCATACACATGATTGTGAGAATGTACCGATTTCCTTTACTTGAAGGAGGTAAAGGTCCTACACAGTCAATAAGAACTTTTTTAAATGGCTCTTCCATTACAAGAATGGGATGGAGTGGAGCTTCTACAATTTTCTGGTTGGGCTTACCTACAAGTTGACATGTATGACATGTTTTACAATATTGGGCAACATCTTTGACAACCGTGGGCCAATGGAAATGTTGGGTTATGTTGAACAAGGTCTTTCTTACCCCTAAGTGACCTGCTAAGGGAGTATCATGAGCCAATCTTAGAACATTATTCCTGAAACCAAGAGGGAGGACTATTTGATTCCTTACTTGCCATGGCTGGTCAGCGGTTGCGGTGGATGCTCTCCATTTTCGCATTAGGACTCCGTTTTCTATATAGAAACCTCGTGACATATTTTCAACTTCTTCTGGAGATGAAACAATCTCGTACAAATTTTTAAGAGAATGATCTGACTTCTGTTCTTTGATTAATTCTGCTCTAGATAGAGAAACTGGTGAAGAAGAAGATGGGTCAGTTTGGGAGAATAGGGATTCTAAATTATAAGTCTCCTCTTCAGATTTCTTGTACTGAGATCTGGTTACAGCGCAAGCGGGAAACAACTGTAAGTTATCTGAAGGTTCTACTGAGGTCTTGGGGTTATTTGTTATTAAGGGAGAAATGACTTTGCTTCCAGCGATGTCATTGGCCAACAATAAGGATATTCCTACTATGGGAAGAGAGTCTACTACTGCTACTTTAACCATTCCGGTTGTTAAATCAGACCGCAAGAAAACATTATGTAATGGACATTTTACAATTCCTCCAACTCCTTCTATCAATATATCATAACCTGTATATGACTCACCCAGATTCTGCAAGACAGAATTTAAAATCAGACTTTGCTTTGCTCCTGTGTCTCGGAGTATGGAAATAGGATATTGTTGTGAACTACTACTATGAGATATAGTTCCTGAAGATACAAATGGTTTGAAACAAGGATCATGATCTGATGAGGGGGGTTCTACATTACTTGACAATACCGGCTTCTTTGGTAGTGTATCCTGAATAGAGGATTTTGAATCGTCTGATTTTATATTACTTACAAGAGTTGGTGTCTTATTGGAGAATGAGGGTGTCAGTCTCTTTCTGCAATTAGAAATGTGATGGCCAACCTGTTTACAATATGAACAAGTTACAGGGGGATTAGTCTTAAACCTTTCCATTCTTTGCCAAGGTTGGTTTGGAGGATATTGATTGAAATCAGACCTGTAACTGAAATGTGATGGGCTAGACTGATTTTCAAAGCGTTTCTTTGGGGACCAAGGATCAGAGTATTTTGTTGAATCTGGAATATATGACTTTGACTTTTGGGATTCCATTTGTCTTGACTTAGGTTTATGATTTAGTGTGAACTCATCAGCCAATACAGCAGCTTTAGTTAAAGTTTCGGGAACATGATCATCTATAAAAATCCTAAGATCTGTCTCTAAGGTATTCTTAAACTGCTCCAATAAAATCAACTGTTTAAGTCTATCTAAGGTGTCCGTTTCACTAGCCAAACACCACCTATTGAATAACCTCTCTTGTTGAGCCGCATATTCTACGTATGTTAACTGAGGTGTCTTCCTATAATTACGGAATTTCTGTCTATAGGCCTCTGGTATTAGTTCATAAGCTTTTAAAATACAAGCTTTCATATTATCATACTCGCTTTCTGCTTCTGAAAGAGAAGTATAAATTTGCTGAGCCTTACCCTTAAATTGCGTTTGAATGATTAATGGCCAATTTTCTTTAGGGATTTGTAACTGTTGCGCCAATTTTTCCCACTGAAGAAAGAAATTTTCTGGCTCTCCTTCTGAAAATTTGTGTAAAAGTTTTACATACTTTGAAATATCTATATGACCTTCCTGAACTACGGGTTGTCTATCAACAATCCTAGCTTCTACTTCTGTCTTCTTTAATTCTAACTCTACTTGTTTCACTTTAGCTTCCTCTTCTCTAGCTTTAAATTCTGCCAATTTGATTTTAGTTTCCTCTTCTCTAGCTTTAAATTCTGCCTCAATTTGCATTTGTTTCAGTTTAGTTTCCTCCTCTTTAGCTACTTGTTTCACCTTAGCTTCCTCTTCTCTAGCTCTAAATTCTGCCTCAATTTGCATTCGTTTCAGTTTAGTTTCCTCCTCTTTAGCTTTAAATTCTGCCTCAATTTGCATTTGTTTCAGTTTAGTTTCCTCCTCTTTAGCTTTAAATTCTGCCTCAATTTGGATTTGTTTCAGTTTAGCTTCCTCCTCAATTTCTACTCTCCTGACCTTTAATTCAATCTCCTTAATCTTAAGTTCGGTTAGTCGTGCCTCTATTTCTAACCTATTTGAAGGAATTTGTATAGCTGTAATCTCTTCTGGAGATAAGATCTCATCTTCGATCAGATTTTCAACAAGTTCCTGAAGTATTTTTTTCTTTCGTAAACTTGTATCAATGTCTACTCCAAAGTGCTTGCCTATTTCTATCAAAGTGTCTTTAGTTTGTTTCTTTAAGAAACTTACCTTGGGATTTTGAACGAATTCTTGAACTATATCATCCATCTCTATAAGAATGTGTTAAATACCTGATCCAATATCCTTGGCAAGGGTCGCCACTTTGTTACGGGCGGCTGGTATGTGAAGAGACGTTACGTATAACGTCTAAGTGCTTAAGAACCAGCTCACTTCTAGAAGCCACTGTAGGACTGAACTATCTGGTCAGGGCCTAGATAATTCGTAAGACTAGAAGTAAAGGTAACAAAGAAGATTCCAGGAAAGAAATATTAAACTAGCGATAAAACTAGTAAACGAAATTATTAATGGAAAATATTTACAGGCAATCAACACAAAAGAGAATGGGCAGTAGGGTCAATGGGACCGTTACATGATTATGGAAATTATCGTTCAAATAAGAAACACAAGATAAGTATGCAATATGGTACTATCTAAGTACAAAGAGATCAGGAACATGCATCAGAATAAGTAATAAGTACAAATATAAGTAAAGTAATGCAATGTATATCAGACACGTAATGTAGGCAAAAAGGGTGATCACTTCACACCAATCGTCTCATGAGTCCAAACTTGTATTTTTATCAAGAGATCAATAGAGCGAAAAATGACTACGAGTCAGCGATTTCCACCGCTTATATACCATTGGACCGGAAGCGGGATACTTCCGGTTAAGGGTGCGGGTGAGGAGGAGGGTAAGTTAACACGTCAACATGGGTAGTTTTAGGACCCTCGACTCGCTTGAACAATCTATTTATTTAGTAACTGTCAAATCTGTGCGCTCCGAACTATTCAGGATTTCGCTTGTCTGTTTGTTCTACAAGAGCGCGCACCTCTCCGCACGTAGGCAAGATTACATATAGTGGACGGGCGTTACTGCTTAACATTGTTACAATACATACATAGACAAGAAATATGAACATAGTTATGTAATACAAAGGAACACAATTCTATAACATAATTACACATATGACGTAATATCTAATATTACGTTACAATAGCATTTGTCACAATTTTTACATGGAAGTGAATAGATCACCCTTGTTCCTTACCAGGATTTTTTTTATTAAAAGGATTCTAAATGTATTGGACTTCTTAAATGCTACTTGAATGTTGAAAGTCTTAAGAATATGAGGTAGTTTGACAAAATTCTTGTGGAAAGGAAGTACAAGTAAGTTTTTTACATTAAAATTTTTACTGACATTTTTACCATAGATATATATTTTTTTGCAATTTTACAAAAATTATTTACAAGATACTTATGATATTCTAGTTTTAAAGCTGTGATATATTCTTAAGAATGTATCATTCAAAAATTCCGGACCGCAAATTCTATACGCTCTAAGAAACATTAATGATAACAGTGACATTTTTGTCCTGTAATAATGAGACGAATAAAGATGTATGTATGTATATATATGTGTAAAAACACTTGGAAAATAAAATGAAAGGTCACCTTAGAAAATGTCTTAAGTAGACGAAAACGTTCGGTCATTCATTTATTCTCCGATTTTTTTTTTTTTTACACATTTTGTGAATCACGTGTGTTTGTGATTTATTCGCATGTATATATATATATATATATATATATATATATATATATATATATATGTATATATATATATATATATATATATATATATATGAGATAAAGTGAGAGTGAAATAGAAAGAGATATATAGATAGGTAGACATAGACAGAGCGAAAGAGAGAGAGAAAAAAAAGAGAAAAATAAAAGAAAGAGAGAGGGGGAGAGGAATTAAAGGACCTAGTTTATTTTGTCGATGGTGTGAACAAGTAATGAATTTCGTAGACATTTTTCAACTTTACTAAAAAAAATACCATTAAAAATAGTATTAAATTATCATGAAAATGTGATTTCTTTTACACGTATTAGTAAGATGATGGAATAATATTGACAGAGGTAGACACTGGAAAGTTAAAATTAAAGAAAAGAAGAAAAAAGTCGAGTGAGAGGCATTTCCTCTCCTACTCACTCTTCCTGTCACTTTCAAACAGCCTTCCGTCACCCCGTGTCCCTCAGGCGTTCCTCCGACGAGATAATCCCACTTTACCCATCTCAACATCCGTCGCCTCACTTCGACTCACATCACTGGATAACCTTCGCTCTGAATAATTAAAATCCAGTGTATTTCCATTTTCCTACTCTTTATCTACATTTCACACTTTAGGCATGGTTGGCCCTTTTTATATATTTTATTTGAGTCAATGTCAGTAAGTTAGAGGACAGCTTCTGGGGTGAGGGTAGTGAAGCTATCTTGATGAACTCGTTTGATATTGGTATTCTCTGTTTGAATTTCGTCTAGATGGACATCAGGCAATTTGACTCAGTTAATGGGTTTTGCCGCAGTGAAAGAATTAAACATGTTCACATATCTAACTAAGTTTTACTTAGATTGTTTTAATTTGAGCCATAAGGATCGCATTTTAGTATTCACTATTTTTATTCATGAAGTCTTCAAACAATAATTGGTGCCAGGTACAATGAACCTCACCCAGCAGCATAACACTGGATAACTTTACCATGGCAGATATCACATTTTACTTTATGTAGCTTTCTATATGAACAGTAAACATATATGAAATAATTTTAGAATTCTAAAGCTCTTGACCTTGATTTTGACCTCTAAAGGTCTTTATGTCAAACAGAGGTTCATAAGCAACTTCCTAAACTATGATGAATTAAACACCTATCTGCAATGGTTTTGAGATTCCCTAAAAAAAGTGAACTTGGGTTTAACCTGAAGCAGTGTTGACGAGTTAAACACCATATGAGGACGGAGCCCTTATTTGTACGACGTTTCGCTTATTACAGCTTTTTCAAGTACAAGTTGAGATACATATGCTTGAGATTAAATAAGGGCCAGCATTTTCAACCTTTCCCAGTGTTCCATCCCCCCACCTTCTCCTCCTCCTCCTCCTCCTCCTCCTCCTCCTCCTCCTCCTCCTCTTCCTCCCCCCCTTCTTCTTTTCTCTCCCCGTTCCCTCCTTTCCCCTTATTTAATCTCAAGCATATGTATCTCAACTTGTACTTGAAAAAGCCGTAATAAGCGAAACGTCGTACAAATAAAGGCTCCGTCCTCATATGGTGTTTAACTCGTCAATCTTGTCGGCAACTGCCACTTTCATGAAGCAGAGTTGCCACTGTGATCTGTGCCAATTCCCACAAATGAGTGAGATTTTTTCCACAAAATTCCCACAAGGAAATCTGGATTTCCACACTTTTCCCTTAAAAAAGAAGGAATTATTATATACACAAATGAGTTCATTGCAACATATAATTCTTCAAATTCAACACGAAAATAATGGTAAGCAGGTTAAACTTTTCCCCAAATTTGTGGAAAATTCCCACGAAATGGCATCAGTGAACTGTCCTCAAGTAGCTTAAGGTTAGATTATGCATTTCATTACTGTAGATTAACTGATTATGAGTGAAAATATGAGAAGAAATAGTCTTGTCTTCATATGACGTAAATTAGATTTTTACTAGGTCGAAGCTAAACAAGGCTTTCACACTTCAATCACCTTGACATGACCTTGACCTTGACCCAATTTCAACGAAATTATCTTGATCCAATTTCATTTAAACTACATAAAGGTTATTAAGTACCATTGCCTACCCATTCTTAAAGCATCATACCATTTGATTAATTCGTTTTGTAACAATTTTGCCACAATACAACAATAAAGAAGCAAAGAAACAAGTAATAAGAAAACCAAGAAAGAGGAAAACTTGATCGAAAACAAAAGCTCTCCCTCCGAAGGAAGGAAGGAAGGAAATAAGATGAACTCTACCCGGACACACATAAGCTTCTTCGTAGCGCAAAACCCAAAACGATCACTCCCGAACAGTTCCAAGCCCAGAGCGACAAACTCCTGATCGAGCTGTGGGGGAGAAAGGCTTAAGGAGAGTGTCAATTACCGTGATCGATAATCTGGCGCATCAGGGCGAAAGGTGTGATCGATCACGACGCGCGAATTAGTCGTGGAGAGGAATTGCGAGCTGCTGCCATCAAAGGCGGTGAAACGGCCCAGGAAGAGAAGTGATGGGGTCGAGAATTAGGAGGGCCGTGACAGCCAAATCAGGAAAACGAGTGTGAGAGTGCATGGGTGTCGGGTCTAAGGATTGGGCATAATATTATCCTTGACAGTCAAGTTATTAGGTCTGTGGAGTCCAAAACACTCTCCTTCAAGATGAATAAAATCACCTGGAGTTTGATGGAATTAACATACAGAACAAATAATCTAAACAAAGAGTTAGTCGAAGTATTTTTTTTTATTAAGACATAATTTTCAACATTTTAGAGTCTAGGTATTTTCTTAAACAGATTTTTTGTAGCCTGGCTGTAGACAAAATATATTCAACTTTAAAAATCAAAGAAAATACTCAAATGGTTAAAGGGCTCCTTCATAATAAGTATTTATTGGCATTGTCGAAGTAGTTTTATTACTAGTCTCAAGTTAATTATATATACAGTATATATATATATATATATATATATATATATATATATATATATATATATATACCTGTATATATATATATAATATATGTATATATATATATATATATATATATATATATATATATGTATATATTTCTTCGTCAGTAATGAAACACAGATCATATTTGTAAATAATAGAAGCAACATATTTTGGCAGTTTTAATCAGAAAGTTCTTTATATAATTTGTGTAGGTGTTTGACCGAATACCTGATAGTGTTTTTTAGATAAAAATGAATTCGAGACAAAACGTGGTTGACAATTGAATTAAATCGCTCGACAGCGCCCGAAGCTATAACAAGAGAGTGTGTCTACGTTTTGAAGAGTCTGTATTATCAGTTGGTCCTGAGAGCCTCTAACTGTAGGCTACCGTTGGTCGTCTGCTAGATAAGCAGAGAAGTGGTTCGTATACTTGTAAGACGATACGCGGTTCGGTCCTTGGCACACCGGAGTTCCATGCCATGGATTCTTAACATTCTGTACATTCCACCTGGGTCAAGAGAAAGCCTAAAATAGTCTTCTAGTATGGTCTACTAGGGATTACGTCAGAGCATGTCAACCAAGGTAGAAATTCCCCCAAGTATGTGTGTGTGTTTGTGTGTGTGTTTGCGTGTGTGTGTGTGTGTGTGTGTGTGTGTGTGTGTGTGGAGGTTAGGGGGGAGGTTTCAGCATGGTGAAACATCCCTCCCGACCTCCACACACACACACACACACACACACACACACACACACACACACACACACACACACACACACACACACACACACACACACACACACACACACACACTTTTGTGTTCCTTATTTTTTACTCTGTAAAAATATTTCAAAGTGGTATCATGGCACTTCCTTAGAAAATGGAAGCCATATTTTATACTTTCTCATACATTTTGGATTCTTCTATTTTCTGTAGACATAAAAACGAGAGACCAGATTAAGCAAGAGTAGACTGGGACACAGACAGACAAATGAAAAAAAAAGTTACTTTGACAGAAAGGACACAAAGTGTTATCCATACATAAATATCTATTTCTCTCTACATACTGTATATATATATATATATATATATATATATATATATATATATATATATATATATATATATATATATATGTATGTATATATATATATATATATATATATGTATATATGTATATATGTATATATTTATATATACATATGTCTGTATGTATATAATTGGAATAAGTACACAAGATGTTAAATAAGAGAGAAAAGCTATTTCTTTCTTAAAATAAAGATATCCCAAATAAAATGTTGGGAAATGTATGTGTTCCAGAGAATTGTTTGGATAGATTTATGGACAGGTGGACAATGAACAGGTGCCTGTGGACCAATACAAATGGCCATAAAAGGAATATGTATTATAGTTTATCAGATAAATCTTACAAATGTTTGGGTACATGTCGCAAGGCCGAATACGGTGGCAGCAAACCTCAATGCTTACAAAAAAAAAAAAAAATGCAGGAACAAGAGCTTGGGTTACCATAGATGAAAAAAAGAAAAAAAAAAAACGCACCAGTGAAACCTAGATTTCTAAAATTTAATGTAGAATTAGACTAACTTAGGATGGTCTGTAATTATAAGAGAAAATAATTTATCGGTCGTGATTGTAAGACAAATACGGTCCTTATATATATATGTATATATATATATATACATACATATATGTAAATATATATATATATATATACATTATATATATATATACAGTATGTGTGTGTGTGTGTGTGTGTGTGCATGTGTGTGTGTGTGTGTGTGTGTGAGTGTGTATGTATGTGTGTGTATGTAAATTCATATATATATATATATATATATGTATATATATATATATATATATATATATATATATATATATATATATATATATATATATATATATATATATATGAGAAACCACCGGGAAATTGAAAAAAGTGGATGTACTTGAAAATGTCCTAGACGAAAACGTTCGGTATCCATTTTTTTTTTTTTTTTTTTTTTTTTTTTTTAATTTCCGGTGGTTTCTGGAAAAATATTTTATCACGTGTGTTTTGTGATTTGTTTGCATATATATATATATATATATATATATATATATATATATATATATATTTATATATATACATATATATATATATACATACGCGTGTAGTGTTAAATGTGACGGAAATCTCGGCGTTGATGATATTTTTCTGAAGACTCAATTCTTCGAAAGAGGCGTTTCTCATCCGTTAAGGCCCCCCACGGAGAGCCATGTATTTAAATGTTCAGCAATATTACATGTATTGACCTTTCGCAATGTTAGTTTTTTGTGCTTATAACCATCTATCAAAAACATTGTATTCAGTTGAAAATGTAACTAGAGTTACGAAACGTCCTGCTAGTAAATAACAGAATCGACTTTATTCGTCTCCATGCCCTACACTTTCGGAGAATTCCTGCATTCCTTAAGTAAGGATGAGAAACGCCTCTTTCGATGAATTGAAAGTCTTCAGAAAAAGATCATCAACGCTGAGATTTTCGTCGCATTTAACACTACATGCATTAAAGAAAAATTACTGCCGGGAAAAAAGAAGAAAAAAAATATATATATATATATATATATATCTATATCTATATATATGTATGTATGTATGTTACTTGAGGTAAGGCTGACATTACATTTAACACTACATGCATTAAAGAAAAATTACTGCCGGGAAGAAAGAAGGAATATATATATATATATATATATATATATATATATATATATATATATATATATATATATATATATATATACATGTATGTATGTATGTTACTTGAGATAAGGCTGACATTACAAGCGTGCATGAAAATACATAGACCGGGCAAGGAGAACTCACGATCCAGTCCATAACAGAATAGACTTCTTCGTAGTTGGCACTGCGATGAACAGGGACCCTATACAATAGAACTCACCGTGCAAGCGAGGTATGAAAAAAAAGACAAATGTCGACAAAGAATAGAAAGTGCGTAAGAGCTCACCGTCCGTCAATGTACGGCAGGTGGAAAGCAGGAAAGGGAGAGGGAACGGGGAAGAGGATCATGAGACTATAGAAAACGTGGAAGGGAAAGAAGGAGGAGAAGGAGGGAAGGGTGAAAGACATGTAATCAGTCAGGTCTACGCCAAAGATAAGGTAACAAGGAGAGGAATGTGAAGGTTCGAAGAACGAATTAGAAGACTAGAAAAGGGAATAAAATGGGTAAATTGGGTCATAATTGGAACAAAAAATTGGAGAACAAGAGAAAGAGAGAATATATATATATACATATATATACATATATATACATATATATATATATACATATACATATATATATATATATATATATATATATATATATATATATATATATATATTGGAAATAGACTCATCCACTGGGATTCGAACCCTTGCCTAGGCGGCTTACGTCTTATAATGCAAAGACCTTACTGACCATGCTTTGCATTATAAGACGTAAGCCGCCTAGGCAAGGGTTCGAATCCCAGTGGATGAGTATATTTCCAAAAATTGTCAGATGATAAAAACAATATATATATATATATATATATATATATATATATATATATATATATATATATATATATATATATATATATATATATAATAGAGATATCAGTGTTTCATGAGAGAAAGGGAAGATACTCGTATGTATGGATAAGACAAAGATGATAAAGATAAGGAGCATGAGAAGTAGATAGAGGAAATTGAAGAGAGGATCAGAATATAAGAGAAAAGAAGAAGTTAAGGAAAATGATAAATAAAGGAGGAGAATAAGAGAAAGGAGGAGGGAATAGAGAGAATAAGATTAAAAAAACAAACAAACAGAAAAGTGAGTATGAGATAACGCAGTCTTAAGAAAGAAAGAAAGAAGGAAAGTCTGTAATTTTGAATACAAAGGGAAATTTAGAAGTCAAAAAAGAAAATGGGCTTTTCGACGTAAGGGTGTAAGATATTATAAATGAGAGAGGAGAGAGAAGACAACAAGGAGGATACAAAATTAAACAAGATAAGGTTCGACGAAAAATAGTGTAGATGAAAAGAGTTAGAAGGAGATAGGAAGAAGGGAAGAAATTAAATCTCTTATGTAAAGCGGAGAGTAAATGTAAAGCAAGGGTGGAAGGAATAGATCATAGACACATCTAATGAAACATAGAGAGGCCTGCGTCAATCAAAACAAGGCAAAAGGACAGAGAGAAAACGTTGAATACAGCTTGTGAAGAGCCAGGGAAAATTAAACCAGAGAGAGAGTAGATAAGAGAGGCGCACAAGGTAAATGTATGGACACTGAGAGTAGGTAGGATGGATGAAAGAGGAAGAGATGTAGTTTAGAAAATGAAGCAAAGGGGAGGAGACGTTTAAAATGCAAAGGGAAATGGTAAATGGCCGAAGCTTCTGCAACAAACTGGAGAGGGGAAAAAAAGTGTAACCAAATTGCAAGACAGAAAGTTAAAAATAGCTAGATTAGTCAAAATTAGGTTAAAATATGAAAACGCTATTGAAGAGGATGCCAAAACATGATAATCTCCTCAACACGAGTGTTATCATTACACATTTACTAGAAATAACAGACGAATTTATTCAGCATTGGGTTATGGCAGTGTAGGACCTCAAAAAAAGAATTGTCATGCACAAACGGAGGCACACACCTCCGATTATTTAAGATTAGGCCAGGTCAGGTCATATTAGGTCAGGTCAAGTTAAGCTAGGTCAAGTATAGTTAGTTCTCCGAACAACGCACCCGTCGAGCGTCCAGGGTCATTTAGGTTTGCGTATGCGCACTACGGAACACTTATTGTACTTGAGGTTCTACAATTCCCACATATTCCCAAATTGTTATAGACTTTTCTTGGCTGACAAAGCAGCCAATCACCGCTTCCCAAGACACGTTGACGTCACCGTGACGTCATCGTGATGTCACTTGACATCGATTTATGATGCACAATTGTTAACTAGAGCTAAATGCTGAAGTTTCATCCATTTGCATCATCGGCCAAACGTTCCTAATAGGTTTTCTCTACAGTTAAATTCATTTATACACTGTTACATGGAACCCTGTACTAAAACACAGAAAATATATGTAAATAAAACTCGATGTGTTTTGTTTGATATAATAGCCATAGAATATTGTTATCATTTTCCTTCTTTTCAATATCTAAGTCGAAATGGCTCGGCAGAAACGTTTTCATTGAATTTCTCTTCAACTCGTAACAAATTCGAACATTTTGTCTCTGGGATCTTCCTGGTCCCATACTCTGCTCAGTCACCACACTTTCCTAATCATACAAGGTTATTATTTACTTTATTTTATTCTATTTTATTTTATTTTTCATCATTATTATATATATTTCTTCGCATCCGACCTAGTTACGGACCAAAAGGACTCCTGTTGTCATGCCCCGCCTTTGTAATCCTTTGTATGACCTTTAGCAGACTTAGGAAAGGCTGAAGACTTTATTTATTATAATCATTGATAAATTTGTTTATATTTCTACATAATAATTCATATTGGAAAGTTGAAAATGTAATTATATCGTGACGGGCGTGTAGACCATCCAGACAAAAGGAACACATATCGTTTGTTCCAGGCGTGTAGCGTTTACCAAAGTAAAATCAATCAAATGCATCGCTATTAAAAGAACTAGTGAAAATAAAGGGTGAAACAAGCCAATAAAAGTGACATTGAAAAAACAGAGGTGACTTAATTTAATTTAGACGAGAACACATATGATACAACAATATCCAATAAAAAAGAAATTGGAAAATCGAACAGCGATTTTTGCACAACTGAGAAGAGGTTCTAAGAATAGCTGTGAAATAACAATGATATCCCAGAAGAGCTGGGAAACAATGTCAAAAGGTCACAGCCCCGACAAGTACGTACACACTTTCACACACACACACACACACACACACACACACACACACACACACACACACACACACACACACACACACACACACACACACACACACACACACACACACACACACACACACACACACACACACACACACACACACACACACACACACACACACACACACATATATATATATATATATATATATATATATATACACGCACGTGTACACACACATACGCAGATACAAAATTCACACGCACACACCAAAGGCATAAAAACAAGTGACAAAGAGTACGTAAAGAAACAAAATTTTCAAGAAAAATATGAACAGAAAAAAAAAGTCTAAAAGCAAACTTCAAATAGAAATACGGAGGGGGAATGATATCTGGTTGGTTTACTGGAAGCCCCTCTGGAATGGTCCAGGGACACAGAGCACAAGTGAGACTGTCAAAAGATCATACGTAAGTCACACAAGAGTTTGCAAGGGAAGACCACGACATTGTTTCGATTCCACTATATCAAATCCTTACAGTTTACCAGAGCTGGGCGCGTTCCTCGGTGCGTTCCTATGTGCGTTCCTTGATATCCTAAACAAAGTCATGTCAGTCAGGACGCCGAGGAACACACCTAGGAACGCGCCCAGCTCTGCAGTTTAGAGGTTTTAACTTACTTGAATAAAGTAGCCTTGTGGTAAGCATACATACATATATCAAAGGCTTTTCCCCCTTTATAAGGGAGGTAGCCAAAAGAAAAAAAGGCATAAAAACCACTACCACTCAGTCCATCCCCATTACACTTCCCTCCTCTCCACCCTCTTCCCTCCCTCTCATCTTGGCACCTCCTGGATGACTGGTCATCCCTGCATCTTGTCCAGTACCCTGGGTCAGAAGCAGTGTTGCAAGACACAGTACATCCACAACAAGGCCGCTTCATTAAATCGGCGATCCCCCCTCTCCATCCCCTCATGCAGAGAAGGAGAAGACGGGGAGAAATCTCTTTGAGTAAACGTAATAAAGAGTAAAAGTGAAGTCATTTACACAATGGATTAATTACGGTAGTTTTTTAATCCGTAGAGCCTGGTGTGTTCTTAACAAAAAGGAATTGCTAAGTGGGGGACAGAATAGCAATTCAATCGGTTTGAGGGACTTAAAGAAGTACAGCGTATTCAAACTATTGAAATATATTGGATTTTTTTTTTTTGTAGAAATGGGAAGAATATTCATATCATAGTGCTTGTCTTAAACAAACGTATGTAATACCATGTGTTTCTGTAAGCTTAAAATCTAGCATCAACTTGCAAGAAGATATGTCGTAATTGTTTTGTGGCACTTGGAATATTTTCTTGTGTAATGGAATTTACAATATCTTTAGCTAACTTTATGATTTTTAAAAGTCAAAGGAAAATCTTTACACTAGAATCACAAAATAAACAGGTTTGATTTGCATACAGTGCCTTTATTGAGTGTCTTTAAAGTCTGTGGTATTAGTATAATATATTTTCTGTGCTAATCAACACATGCAGTATACAAATATTTTAAATTGTACAGACACAAAACAAACAGGTTAGATTTGCATACGGTGATTTTATTGAGTGTTTTTAAAGTCTGTGGCCTTTGTATAATACATTTCCTCTGCTAATCTACATATGCAGTATACGGAAATTTTAAATTGCACAGAGAAAACACCCTACAACAGGGGAATAGCGAAATGATAGCTCTTTAATCGAAGTAACAGTTCTTGTGCTGGGACTCACGCATCTAAACCTAACTTATAAGAGCAAAATCTGAGAAAACCATTGCCCAGATACGGTGAACGCCCCCTCCCAAGAGAAACCTCATCTCCGCTGAACCCCGTCTCTTCTTTTGACGGATATTTTAAGCTAGAAATGACCAGCGCTATTTCGGTTCTAAATCGCAGCAAGGGTGTGAGATGAATTCAGGATTGCTCGACACAGGCATGCATGTAAACATGGAGCAAAGCAGAAAAGAAGAGGAGGAATAGGTAAAGAAATAAATGAATAAGGAGGAGAAAAAGGAAGAAGAGGCAGGAACAGGACAGCAAGAATGTGAAAAGGAGGAAGAGAGGAAGGAGAACAAAAAAGGAAAATTAAGGAAGAAAAAAAGGAGTAAGGAAGAGAAGGAGGATAAGAAGGAGTAAGAAGAGGCGATAAAGAGGAGAAGAAGGGGAGGATGAAGGAGGAAAAGAGGAGATATAGAAGGTGGAAAAAAAGAAATAAAATAAGATGAATCGGAGCACGAGAAGAACGAACAGGGAAAAGGATGTGAAAAAGGAAAAACAAAAATAAAGGAAAACAAAATCCTTTGGGAAAGGAAAGCGGGCGAGCAGTGGCAGAAAAAAAGAAGATGAAGAGGATTTAGAAAAGGGGGAAGAGGAGGAATAGAGTCAAGAGGAAGAACAGGAAGAGAAAGAAGTAAAAGAGGAAGAGGATGAGGAGGCGAAGGAGTGAGTTGGTCGTCGCGATGAAGGAAATAGGTAAGAATTGGTTTACTAATAGGGTGGTTGACGAATGGAATAAACTTAGTAACCATGTAGTAAGCGCTGAAACTATCAGTTGCTTTAAGAAACGATTAGACAACTTTATGGATGGGATGACAGGTGGTGATGGATACGGAGGTGCCTAGTGTAGGCCTTATGGTCTCTTGCAGTCTCCTTCATTCTTATGTTCTTATGAGAAAGAATAGGACAAGGCGGAAGATCAAGAAAATGAGGTGGAGGAGGAGCAGAAGGCGAGGAAAATGAGCAGATTTAGGATATCGATAATGACGATTATGGAAAAAGAAGAGGACACAAGGAAGTCCAGAAAGATAAACTGGAAGAGGTAGAAAAGGAGGAAGAAGTATAATATGTGGATGATGGTGTGAAACAAAATTTAACTGAAAGTATAAGAAATTAAGGAACTCGCATACACACACACACACACACACACACACACACACACACACACACACACACACACACACACACACACACACACACACACTTCATCCTTAGATATTACAGTAGAATGAAATTGTTTGACATTTCCCAAAACAAAAATAGTTTAAAAAAAGAAGGCCATTAGGATGAAAAAGAGTAACGAAATATCAATTAGAGAACGGAAAGGGAGGGATATCGAAATGATCTGTCGAGATCATATAGCTACAGTATATGATAAATCTTTATTAAACTGTCCCCCCCTTTTTTGTGCTGTCAAAGACTCCTGTCATAAACAAAGGACCAGTGACTTGCGTCTCGCTTCGCTGGGTCTGTAAATCTCTGTGGGGAATGATTTAGATGACAGCGTCCTAAGACAGGCTTTCTCGACGCAAGCAGTCTCGAAATGTCAACTTCTGCGCTGTGACGAACTTCTGCAATAACAAAGACCAACTCTCAGCTGAATGGTATTATTGGGTATTAAACAAAAATAAGTATGAAACTAGAGGTGTGCCGATTAATCGACAAGAATTGGCACTTTTTTTTTAGTGAATCGGCATCGGCATCGGCAATATTTTCTTAATATATATTTATATATATATATATATATATATATATATATATATGCAATATATACATATATATATATATATATATAATACTGATGACCCACTTTCGGAGAAGAATAAGCGAAGATATAGAGATCTGTATATTTCGTTATTCACCCAGATTGATGTAACGGTAGTCCTAGAGTTTTTGAAAGAAAAATTACAACCATACCAGAACCAGCTACCACTGCCACTAGATAAAATATTAAGTTTAACGCAACTTTGTGTCAACACCAATGTTTTTTCATTCAAAGATCTTTATTATAAACAGAAATTCGGATGTTCCATGGGCTCTAATCTCTCGCCAGTTCTAGCCAACTTATATATGGAATATTTTGAATCAGTGCTATTACCGGAAATTAAACCACCCGCCATGTTTTGGCACAGATATGTCGATGACATCTTTACGGTTTGGGATGATGAATGGGGATCATTCCAAGAATTTCACAACAAACTCAATCACCTAACTAACAATATTAAATTCAAGGTGGAATGGGAATTAGATCACAAATTACCTTTTCTAGATATTTTAATAATAAGAAATGCGGAGTCACTGTCCTTCACAGTTTATAGGAAGCCCACCCACACAGGGAGCTACCTACATTTCTTTAGCCACCATCCTGACAAAATAAAATATAGTGTAGCTTCAGGCCTATTCTTACGGGCTTTGAGAATTTGTAGCTCCCAATACTTAGATTTGGAACTAAATTCAGTGAAAAATCAACTAACAAAATTAGGATACCCGCCGTGGTTTTTACAAAAAGCTCTTAGCAAGGCCAAAATTATTTTTCACAAAACAGATTTCCATTCATCCATGTATCATAATTTGGATAATAGATGCATAAAATTGCCTTTTAACAAATCAATCCATGAATTGTCTCACATGTTACCAAAGGAAAAGTTAAATTTTATCTTCCATTATCCTAATAATTTGTTCAGTAAATTTGTCAATATACATCATAGATCCAAGAGTAATACAACTCCTGGAGTGTATAAATTACCTTGTTTAGATTGCAATGATGTATATTGGGGACAGACGGGTCGAGATCTCAATACCAGGGTTAAGGAGCACAAGAACTCTGTTAAATACGGACAGGAAAATTCCGCAGTATTTCAGCACGTCGCCAATAAAAACCACCGAATGAATTGGGACGATGCTGAAATAATTTATAAATCCAAATGTAGTTTCAGAAGAAAAATAGTAGAATCCTCCTTAATAAATAATTTCCCAAATTACAACATTTCCCATGGTCAATGGTCACCAGACTGTATTTCTTCTTTTGCCATAAATAAAATGTTACCATCTACATTAGCGGTGGACAAAAATCACCAAGGCCCATGCCACGCCGGTCATGTGACCTGAGCCACCAAGATGCGAGCATGCGCGCCGGGCGTGTTGACCTGAGCTCCGTCCCCTCTTGCTACCTCACTGTTTCACTATAAATACACATTGTTCTGTACTTTGTAACTCATATCTGCTGAAGAGGATCACAGTAAGTGATCGAAATATACAGATCTCTATATCTTCGCTTATTCTTCTCCGAAAGTGGGTCATCAGTATTATTTTACAAATGTGCTACGACATATCTTTGTTGTGATATATATATATATATATATATATATATATATATATATATATATATATATATATATATATATATATATATATATATATATATATATATATATATATACATATTCACCAAATGCGTCCCGATTCTTGTCAATGCCGATGCCGATGCCGATAAATCGGCATACCACTATATGAAACATTCGTTACTGTGGCGAAGAAGTTTATTACCTGAACACTTAAGCTTTATATTGTAGATATTCGCGCAGAAAACCGGATTGCGTGTTAGTGCGAATTCGAACGAAGATATTATTGCCCTTTTTATTTATTTATTTATTTTCAATTTTTATTTTATTTGATTTACATATTTATTTGTTTATCTATTTATTCATTTGATAATTTATTTATTCATTTTATCTATTTATTATATTTATTTATTTATTTATTTATACATTTATTTATTTATGTATTTATCTATTTATTTATTTTTGTATTGCAGTTTGATGGAATTCGGAAGTCTATTTGGCTTTATGGGACTCCTCCTCCTTTCATTTTCCGGGAGCTCGCTTCGACACTGAATGAAATCGTCAAGTATGCATTGACTACTGTTCTAGTGTTTGGTTAGTTAGCCTTCGTGTGAAACCATGTACCATCCCCATCCTCGGAGTCCGATGAGACCTAGATTGAAAACCACAGAAAGGAGAAGTAACTAAGAGAAAATAAGAGAGAAAGAAAGAGAGAGAGAGAGAGAGAGAGAGAGAGAGAGAGAAAGAGAAAGAGAGAGAGAGAGAGACGGACTCTCCTTTCAAAGGGTATCTATAATGAAGAAGTCTTCCAGTCAGCTACTCAGAATTGTTCATCCTTTCATAAGTGCACGACTTACAGAAGATATTTATTGTGTTGTCGGGGCTCAGTGGGGGAAAAGAAACGGCAAAGAAGTAAATTTTGTGGATCAAGCATACGTGACCGTTGAGTAGATTACGAGGAGTCAAAGGTTCTTACGATGGTATTCTAGAAAAAGTCTTTCCTTATATAAATCTTATATAAATCCTTGGAGGTGAAAGATTTATATAAGGAAAATATAGAAATACCACCGTAAGATTCTTACGGTGGTACATTCTTAAAAAGATTCTTTCCTTATATAAATCCTTGGAGGCGAAATATTTATATAAGAAAAAAAAAATAGGATCACCACCTTAAGATTCTTACGGTGGTATATTCTTAAAAAATCCAAGGATTTATATAAGATTTATATAAGGAAAGATTTTTTTTTTTTTAAGAATATCACCAAAAGGTTCTTAGTGATTGGTCGACTGAACATAATTTAAAGGAGATAAGATTAGAGCATAGAAATCCTTTAGTAAGGAGAAGAAGAAAAAGACTGACAGAACACGCAATTTCATATCCAAATGAATACTGAATGTCACTTGATAAAACAATATATTGAATATATTGAAATTACCCCTAATGTTAAACTACATTTGACAACGAAGGTAGACTACAGAGGAGAACTGATAAAACGAAATACTGAAATTACGCCTAACGGTACAGGATATTTGACAGTGAAGGAGAGGAAAACATACAAAGACTCTTCTTGGTGCCTGAGAGTCGATCCGAATTTTTTTCTTATAACTCACTCCAGGATATTTGACAGCGAAGGAGAGGAGCAGAGGCAAACAAAGATTCTTCTTCGTGCCTGGGAGTCGATCCGAGTTCTTCTTCTTGCAGCTGACTCCAGAGTATTTGACAGCGAAGGAGAGGAGAACACGCAAACAAAGACTCTTCTTGGTGCCGGAGAGTCGATCTGAGTTCTTTCCCCTGCAGCTGACTCTAGGGTATTTGACAGGGAAGGAGAGGAGAAGAGGCAGACAAAGACTCTTCTTGGTGCCGGAGAGTCGATCCGAGTTCTTCCCCTTGCAGCTGACTCCAGGATATTT
>NC_134787.1:60621750-60624250 GCF_046742065.1 Oratosquilla oratoria
TATTGTGACCGCGTCACCACCTTTTAGATCGCTTATTGAACGTTGATAGACAATGTCGTCGGTGTTTCTTTATGAAGTATATTTCGTAGTCCTGGCTACTTACTTGCTTATGGTTTATTATTTTCTTCTGTTCTGACCATACTTTTTCTTGTTTTTGGAAACTTAAAGTGATTTTTGTAGGTACAGCACGGATTTAATCATTCGCGAAATGCAGGAATCTGTAGCGCCAAATCACCAAAGGAAGGCCAATTTATTATGCAGGCAACTCTTCTGGCATAGCGACAGCTGTCCTAACGCTACTTATATAGCGCATTTTTGTTTTACTCAAAACACTACACACACACACACACACACACACACACACACACACACACACACACACACACACACACACACACACACACACACACACACACACACACATACACCTGAAAAAGAATAACTTTCAACACAGACTGGAATTGAATAAGGCAACAATGTGTGCAAATACTATTCAAGAATTTAAGAACAAACTTGATGCTGCAAGATACAAAGACGGGCCACTACGAGCATCGCTCCCTTCCCGTATAATACTAGGGAAGTACATACACATATGAATATACCATATAGGCTGACAATTACACACACAAATACTCACGAGTACTCAGCGGTATGGTATAAGTGATGGCAGAAATAAATTGTGCTTCAGAGGTAATGTCAATCCATCCTTCCACCACTCATCAAATACACATTTCGAAATCCTAGACACAAGGGAGAACAGAGAACCATTATTGACCAAAACGTGAGTAGCACAGTCAAGTTCTCAATGTCTCTCTTGGCGACTGCAATAGTATAGTTCCCTCCTGAAGTAGGAGCCAATAGCCACCTCAAGGCACCCCCTGAGGTCTTTCACTTTGTCCGTGAAAGCAATGTCCCATGATGGCAGCCTTCATGTGGGCCGAGCTCCTAAAAGTTTTATGAGGACGTCTGGGGAAGGGAGAGAACCTCCCAGGCTCTTCTTACCGAAACACACCTCTGATTTTTCTTCGGAGAGACGTCGTATATCTAAAAGTTAATGATGGTCTTAAAAAAGTGTATTATCGAAATAGGTATTTGGCATATATATATATACATATATATATATGTATATATATATATATATATATGTATATATATACATATATATATATATGTATATATATATATATATATATATATATATATATATATATATGTGTGTGTGTGTGTGTGTGTGTGTGTGTGTGTGTGTGTGTGTGTGTGTGTGTGTGTGTACACACACACTTATTATATATATATATATATATATATGTATATATATATATGTGTGTGTGTGTAGGATAGTAGGGAATTTTGTAGTATATAGGAGGGTGTATTCGTGCATATATGTGTGTATACGCATATACGTATGTATGCATGTATATATATATATATATATATATATATATATATATATATATATATATATATATATATATATGTATGTATGTATCTTCTATGAACATTCCGTGTGCTTTAAACATTTATTATTCCACAAAACAACAATGACACAGGCTAAGGTGAATTATACAGTAACATTTGTAAAACATCATAATACGACTATACTTAAACGGTTTGCCATAACAGACATGCATTATGAAAATCTACACTTATTACTATAAACCCTTTCAGCAATTTATGTGGTCACGGTACTTTGGTGCTCAGACCTCTTCTGTCTTCGGGTTGGAGTGACGGCTATATATTTCTTCGATCTTATGTCTTCTGCTCACATCCTATTTGTCGCTTTGCCGAAGCTCTTGATTTAGCGGTTGGATCATTCGTCGAACAAGGACTTTTTAATTTGCAGGTTTCAAGTGTGTGTGTGTGTGTGTGTGTGTGTGTGTGTGTGTGTGTGTGTGTGTGTGTGTGTGTGTGTGTGTGTGTGTGTGCATGTGTATATGTGTTTGAGTATCTGCGTGTCTCTGTGTATATGTGTGTGCGTATGTGTATGTGTTTAAGTATCTGCATGTTTGCGTGTGTTTACATGTATTTCCAATGACGAGTTTATCTATATGAATTCTGCAGGGAAATGGTCGTACTCACACTATCCTCCTTCGTATCTCTCAAATTAATTACTGGTTCTTTTGGACACTTTAACTGCTTCGCAAATGATGTAAATCTTCTTCATGGCCTTGACCCAACATGAAAACTCACGCTATCGTAAATGACCCCTGAGTGTGTATTAATTTCGTGCGCGCGTGTTTGTTTTTTACATTCGCACTTTCTATTTTCTGTGTTAATGATCGTTACAAACTCTTTCTCTGCCACAGTTGTATATTTCTTGTTTGGTCTTGTATATATCGCGTGGGTGTTGTCTTACCTATGTTTAGGTACAAGATGATGGATGGTGTTTTGATTTTCGTTTATTTATTTATCTATTTATTTACTTATTTTCATTTGTATTTCTATTTGTTTATTTATTTGCTTTTCTTTTATTTTTGTTTTTTGTTTATTATTCATTCTC
>NC_134787.1:60626750-60634250 GCF_046742065.1 Oratosquilla oratoria
TAGCTCTTTTAATTCAATGTTCGTTCTACGCTGCTTTTATGGTGCATTATCTTTAGAAACTTACACGGAATTATAAATCTACACAAATAAAGTAAACTTCATAAAATTTTATAGATATGTATTAGTTAGTAAAATTGCATTATGTATTGATATTCTATTTGCTATTTATGTGTACATTTTAAAGTAAGTTTTAATATACCAATGGTTTTGAAAAATGTGTGAAATGTCGTCTTGTCGTGAGTCAAGTTCACTTGTCAGTTTGAATTAAGTGGTGTCGGACAAACAAAGTTTGTTTCATTTGTGTTGTGAGTTCGTTAGTGCAATGTTATTTTGCAAGTGTAATTGATAAGTGACTAATAATGGCAAGAGACTGTGTCATGAGCAAAAATGTGTGAAAAAATGCCAGGAAGTTTGGAATTTTTTTTAAATTTTGAAAAACTGCTAACGACAGTATGGCAACACTATAAGGTAAGTCGACATTTGTTTGGTAAGCAATTTCATTCGTTTAATTTGTCTGCTGCCATTCGATTTTAACTATCTGAGTGAAACCCCTTCGTATAAGATATTTGTTGTTGGGATTTTGGGGGAATAATTTCATTCTTTTTTTTTTTTAATTTAAGAACTCGTTCTGGTCTTTCATTACTCCAGCAATGCAAATATCTCGCCGCGCTGCCAGATGCACGAGAATCTGCTACGCTGCCAACATAACCGACTATTCTTTGTTGATAGAACAAAGTAACTCAGCAAAATAAGTACCAGAACATGCACGTGGATTAATTGATTTTATCAATCTCACTATCTCTATTATCTATACCCTGGGCCTCTTTCCCCCTGTGAGGGTGATAGTCATCTAAATCACCCACCCCTCTCCCACCCATTCCACCCCCATCCACCACATTTCCCTCTCAACTTACCTCCTCTTGGATTACAGGTTATCCTTGTCAAAAGCAATACAGCAAGACACAGCACATCCATAGCAGAGGCCGCTGGCCATTTACTTCAAAGCCTAATGAAAATATGCATAACCACGTTGTTCTTCGTTTCTCATACAAAATAAATACATGAATGTATAGATATATTTACAGTTGTATACTGTGATCATAGGGAGGGTGAGCGAGTGAGAATGATTAATGGTGAAAGTCGATAAAATTAAACAACGTCACAACATCGCTTTCGGGGTGCCTGTGAACTACACATTTGGTACTTAGTGCACATACAAACATACATACATACATACATACATACATACATACATGTTTAATATGTACATTATATATATTTGTGTGTGTACATATGTATGTACACATGTACATACATTATGTAACTGACATTTCAACTGGACCGGGCAGACGACAAACATTTGACAAACGACAATATGGCGTCTCGATCCTATGCTAGCGACTTCATTCGTTGATATATTTGCTTGTAGCAAAGTATTTTTTTTTTATTTCCGCCAAGAAAATTACATATTACATTTATTTATTATAATTTACAAAATTAATATTTAATTTTCTAATGGTATATCACGTAGTTGTGCACAACTAAAATAATATGTTTTTTGTATTAAAATTTCAGTTACAAATAATTGATTTTTTATTATTTTTCTTAGTAATTTGAGTGTTATTCTGCTTATCTACGAAGCAATGCATTATTATATATAACCTTGTTTGCGTTTTATTGATACTATGGAAAATATTTGAAGGTCCGTTTCAGTAGTTTGATTTGTATTTTAGGCTCATTTAGTTCAGTTTCAAACTTAAAACTCAGTTTTGTCTGTTATGAAGTGTACTACTCAGTTTCGACCCGTTTCAGACTTCAGTAGTACCGGATATTGATCGCTGTGTTTCCGCCTGGAAGGATGTGTCCAATTTGTGTTCTTTGTGAAGAGGGTTCTACTTGTTACAGACATTTGTGCAACTTGGCTACAACGGAGGGGAAAGCGGGTCAATGGAGTGGGTGTTGGATATACTCCAATATTTTTGAAGCTCTGCTAAGGGATTCGAACCCTGACCTGTGGGTGCATAATCACGAAGCCAAGACGCTAGCAACCGAGGTACGTGCGATGGCATAGAATGATTGTACAAGTCCCCGACCACACTTAGCGTAGCTACAGAAGACCTAGTCGGCGTCTTGGTTATATTTATCTTGTGGTTGTAGCTAAGTGACCCCCGGATTCTGGAAACTGGTTTGATTACGTTTTCCGTGTTTATTATTACTTAGGTTGAAAGAGAATACAGCAGTAACTTTATATTTTTTAACGCGAGTAGTGTGATGCATCGTACATTAGGCATCCGATCCTGTGCGGAAGATTTTGACTAGTATTGAAGAGTTGGGTAATGCTGGTAAAGAATAAGACTATAAACATATGGTGTCTGTCATTTTCTGTTAAATTACATGTAACTTTCATCTTTTGCATAATCAAAGTAAATCGAATTCTTGCACAGATTTTTAGTGTCAAGTACCCTCAAATAGCCATCCCCTTGGTCAAGAGAGACATTAAAGGGTTGCAAAACTGTGATGTTTTCAAACAATGAGCGGGGCTTGATTTTGTCTGCAGCGTGACCACCAACGACGCTAACCACCATGCTAGTTCACCGTGTGTATACATGTTTGCATGAATATATCTACGTATGTGTGTATGAGTGTAAATATGTGCGTGTGCATGTATGAATATATGTATGATTGTATATAGGTTCGTAGGAAAGAAGATAGGTTGGGAGGTACGTATATATGCGTGCATGTAGTATGGATGTACGTGTGTAATGTATGTATATATGTATGCATACATATGTGTCACGACTCACCTATGGGTCAGGCTACTCGCGACACGAAAGATAAAAAAAAAAAAAAAGACAATGCGCAGTTCGGACGAATGACAGACGGTTCAGGCAGAATAATTAAACTTCGTTAAAACTAGATATTATTACACTAACAAAATTAACCCATAACGCACATAAATGAACATGGAATAATAATATGACAATGTCAATAAAAAGATTCAGGTTATTTACCAAGTAATTTGTATCTCGTATAATCGGGTGGGTGAAACGAAGTCTAACCGTCACTTTGGGGACGAATGGGTAGTTTGAGGTGAACGATAGCTTCTGGTATGGGTGGCTTCTGGTAGTGGAGTTTTGAGCTGAACGATACTTCTGGATTGGGCAGATTCTAGTAGTTTCTTCTGGTAGGAGAAGCTTCTGGTAGTCAGGATCAAATAGATATTCAATTATGTTTCTTAATGGGAGAAAAACAGAAGAGTTGCGTCGCATGTAGTCAAGCAACAATCTGGATAGTGTCTGATGAATTCAGATAACGAAGGTTTGAACACTTCGTTTTTGGAGACGGCCCATAGTTATGGTCTAAAGGACTTGGTAAGCTGAGTTGTCGTATATCGACGACTTGTAGAAAGTCTACGCAGATTCAGATGGGCCCTGGGCTTTAGCTTCTGTTCCTTTCTTCTTTCTCTGTTATGACTTCTCTTGACTTGTGTCTTCTGCCGACTTCTGATTTCTGTCTGCCAACTTTGGAGTTCTGTGTTCTCTCTCGGTCGTCATAGGCCCCGCCCTTATATGATAAGCGAAAGGGAGCCAATGTTTCAAACATGGCCAAACGTATCCAAGTAGGTAGTTTGAAGACCCTCGGACAATGGGAAAGCAGAGCGAGCTTTTACCACCAAATCAGGAACGTTTCTGCTTTGTTTTACCTGCGATCATACATAAGGGGCGCGCTCCAACTGAATTGGTATTGCGCAATGATGAAACAGGTCAAGTATATCCAATATATACATAACGAGAATGGTACCCTATATTCACGCAAGGCGTGTCTTGAAATTACAAACAGGAGATTTTATTCACACAAGGGCGTGACACAGCACAACCACAGGATTCTACTCACGTCCAGGACGTGACATATATATGTATATGTGTACTTATAAACGTATATATGCATGTATCTATGGGTGGATGAATGAATGGATGTATGTATGTATATCTGGACATATTTATGTACGTATATATGTGTATATATGTATGTACATGTATGTGTATGTATGTACGTATTATGTATGTATGCATGCATTCATGTATATGTGTATGCATGTGTGTATGCATGTATGTATGCGTGCATGAATGTATGCATGTATGTATGTATGCTTGTATGTATGCATGTATGCACTTATGCGTGCATTTATGTATGTATGTATGTATGTACGCTATATGTATGAATGCACAAGTGTCATCTGTGTGCACAAGGTTGTTCGTCGTTTAATCCAGCCCATTTTCTTCCGGACCCTAATCACTCCATTCATACAATAGTATCTTGCTTTACTTATTTGTCGCCCCTTCCTCCCCTTCTCTCTCTCTCTCTCTCTCTCTCTCTCTCTCTCTCTCTCTCTCTCTCTCTCTCTCTCTCTCTCTCTCTCTCTCTCTCTCTCTCTCTCTCTCTCTCTCCCCCTCCCCCTCTTTCTCTATCTCCCTTTCTCTCTCCCTCTCCCTTTCTCTCTCCCTCTCCCTTTCTCTCTCCCTCTCCCTTTCTCTCTCCCTCTCCCTCTCCCTTTCTCTCTCCCTCTCCCTTTCCCTTTCTCTCTCTCTCTATCTCTATCTCTATCTCTCTCTCTCTCTCTCTCTCTCTCTCTCTCTCTCTCTCTCTCTCTCTCTCTCTCTCTCTCTCTCTCTCTCTCTCTCTCTCTCTCTCTCTCTCTCTCTCTCTCTCTCTCTCTCAACAGTGTTTTTTGTAACTCATCAATTTATCCTGTATTAAACATTAAGGCTTTTCTATTTTATTTTTTCCACATATTTGAGGATGGTGCAATGTGGTTTATAATTCATGTGTAATGTCAAGAATAGGTCTGGAACAGCTATTCATCTTCATATGAAAATAATCACCTGGTCTTCGCGTGTGGTTGTATCACTCATGGCCCGTGCATATTAGCTTTTGAACACATTGTCCCAATTATATTATATATTCGGTACTGGTGCTTTAATACTTTCGTACCCAATCAAAATTGGCTGAATATTCGACATTATTCGAAGGAAATGTCTTTATCGTAATTATACACAATGACAGGGATGGGTGAAAGGCGTACACGTAATGTAATATAACTTCTGCTTTTACTTACAATAAGCATTATTTGTACTTCTCATAATAGAGGAATGATATCAGGTAGACATTACAATATGAATTTGTTTTTTATGATGTTTTATTCATAAGGGATATGATGTTCAACTTCTGGAGCATAAAAGTAATATAATAAGAACAGCTTTGACTTAACGTAAAGGAAAAACAGGTGACCTATGTCCTATGATAAAGCAAGTAAAATAGGTATTTATTTATGTCCTCATTCCTAGATGAGGTTTTAAGTTCCGATTTTATCCAATGATTGAGTACGCACTGCACATGTGTAATTATGTTAACAATACAATTATCCTTAAAAGGAAAGCAAAAGTTAAGGAGATAAAGAGCAATTATACGATAAATTGCATATCTACATTTTATCACGACTTCAACCACACTTCATGGGGAGGATGTTCTTTTGGTGTGAATGAAGTAGCCGGACAAATTCGAGAGGTGCACATGACTATAATGCAGTGGGTGTGGAATTCCGGGTCCTATGCCGATGGCAGGTTCCCCAAAACAATTCCATTACAGCTGTGAATAAACTTGGCCGCTGCTGCTGCCGGACCACCACAAGTGGAACAATGGCGCCTCGCCATAGCGGAGGCCACCCGGAGCACAAACAGACCGTGCAAGTGAGCAACGGCGGGAGGCGCAGCCGCTGTGCATAAAAGCTAACTGCCGTGGCCACACACAATGACAACCGACAGAAAAAGGCCGCAACAAAGTAACGCTTTCAGGTTACGGGTATGGGGGGGTCGGGGTAGAAGGCTAGTCTTCTTGGGGGTTCCAAGGTAGAGTTTTGGCTGTTTTTGTCTATAGGTATGGCGTGGTGGGTAATATTCGTGATTTAAGCATAGAGTAAACTAGAAGTTGCTGAGTTATGACTAGGTTACAGTACATTACTTTGCACTGACGAGCCAGTGAGTGATATCAGCACTTTATGAAGTGAAGCCATTTTCAGGATCCAGAAGACAATGCAACATTTTTATTAATATAGACCTTTCCCCAGACTGGTGCGAAATGGAGTTAGTGTCTGGTATGAAGGGGGGCAGTAACTGGCCAATAACTGGTTAGGGTCAGTATCACTGAATAGTATGTAACCACGTAGTCTTGAAAGGGCTCCCAATATTGGCACATAATTGCGTCTCTTTGCTTTGAAATTTCAAAGGCATAACAATAACTTGCCAGCTGATGCATCGCCTTTGGAGTACGGAATAGTGAAATGCAATTAACTGTTTGAGGTTTCTCTGGTGATCATTGATTAATCGGTTTGTGGTCCAGGTTGGCGTGCAAATCAGCGAATGATTGGTGGCGTCAAACTCAATAGGATGCATGACTTCACTGTCTTCAGCTTCGGCAGAGGATAATGAAAGATCAGCAAGTGACTCGACGCTGTAATTGTAACAGAAACAAGATCCAATGGACGTGCCATTTTCCCCCTTTTCCAGAGTTCCAGTTGCTGGAAGTATGAATTTAGATTACTAATTAATGGGTGTAGCTTAGTGGAACACTGGTTCTTGTGGTTAGTTTGGCTAATACACTTCTTTTGATTCATGATACCCTTCATGGTCATTGATTTCTCACACAGGATGTAATTGGTACAGTGAACTCAACAATAAATATACATATCACAATGTTAATTGTTGCTCTTGATAAAGTCTAGTACATGAAGTGAACATTAATATCATATATATGAGGTTTATGAACTTAATGTAAAGTATCAATCACGTGTAATATCAATATTTGGTGGGGTATGACTGAATACTTGTTTTTTACTAGCGTTAATCACGAAGCCGGAATATTTCTGTTCCCGTGTGATTGGCAAGATTTCTACGTGGTCCATCTGCTCGTGTAATTTGTCTAGTGTGGCAACAGTGTTTGGGTAGTCACGCGAAATGTAATGCAAACATTACTGAAAATAAACAATGTAATCTGTCCATTTCATATTTACTCGCAAACACAGACATATTACGCGGTTATATTGATCACGTAGAAATCTTGCCAGCTGTGTAATGGAATGATGGCAGTTTACAAGTATCTAAACATGTGTGATGTGTTTCATGTTGTTCCGTATTTCTGCTGGAAATAGAACGAATTTTGTGACACATTCAATATCTATATTATTTTGTTGTACTTTAGAATATCACTTTTGGTATGTATATCTTTTTGTATTACAATATAAGTATCCATGTTTTCTTCTTTTTTATAATGAACTTTATTTGTGCGCAATTTGATTTAAAACCCTCATAGCCATGTCCTTTCTTTTAATATATCTTGTTCGTGTGGTAAAGTACGCTAATGTTAGAGATATAATCATGATGTTTATGTATATGTCGAATATACAGTTAGACAAATAACTCATCATAAAAAACAAGAGCTCTGTTG
>NC_134787.1:60639250-60651750 GCF_046742065.1 Oratosquilla oratoria
TGCTTTCTGTTTCAGTGCACTTTTTTGGCATAAATCTACACGGGACAACGCGTTGGGACCTGCACAACAGCCAATTACGGTGGACAGATGCATTCGATTACTCGACACCGGAATTTTCACCGAAATTCCGCATCATCGGGTGCAAATAAATGCTTCCATTCTCCCTAGTTATGGGTCCTCTTAAAGGCAGGCCACGCTCCATCAGCGGTACTGAGAAGAGGGATAGATTTATCTGAAAAAAAAAATTATATAGAGAATTATTCATGTCTACGTAATCACGGGTATGACATTATTCATATATGCACTGAAGAAAGAAACTGAGTCAAGCATTCATGATTATATCGTGTCTGAATTTATGTGATCGATGGAATCTGAGGGTACATGACTAAAAAGTTGTGCAAACACTCAATTTGCTTCGATTATGCAAAAGAAAAGTGAAAGTTACATGTGATGTAATTGAAAACGACAGACCTTTTGTTCAGATTCTTAAACTTTATCAGCACAATTTCTTGATTTTATTGTCTATTTTATAAGATCTAATACCATATATTTCTTAGGAGAATGATGTCATTCCCTTTTTGGTTATTAGTATAGAGACATTAAAGTAATATCAAACACCCTACCTATACAAATGCTTCATATATTTTTTCTAAGAGTAGATGCATGTGATGAAAGGATTAATTACCATACTCAGACTAACGTAAAAGATAATTTGAAATCCAGGGAAAAGATAACGCTCACATTTAAATCTAATCTCGTACTTCCATTCAAGTTACCCTGGAGCGTTAGTTGCAGAGGTACAACTATTCAAGTAGGCGAAAATAAATGGAACACAGGGGTGTGTTTTGGGAGAAAGAACGGTCAGGGAAATTTACAGAGGGAGGTAGAAAAGAACGGGTAGTGAAGTAGAGCAGCCATTCGGAATCGTTAAAAAAGATGGAAAACGAGTTTAAGGAAAGTGTGTATTCACACACTCTTTTTTCAAAGGATTCTTTGAGGTGTCCACATAAATTCCCAAGGGAGTTTCACAGCCGTGAGGTTTGTGAATGTAGATTGTGACAGATAGAAAGAGATAAATAGATAAATAAATAGCTTATGAATGTAACTTGTGAATGACAATTACTTTCAAATAGGAAGCAGTTTCCACAAAGACAAAAGAATTACATAATTCAAGAGTCTGTGAGCAAACAGGCTGATAGTTGTTGGTTTAATTGAAGGTAGGAAAATATTGTTTATGCGGTGTTAGAAACATACGTTCTGAAAAGATAATGAATGTACTAGTAAATCGGTCAGTGAGATAAGGTAAAGATAGGTGAAGCAAAACTACCTTATTTCCTTGATTGTACGCGTTTTAGAGGACACTCATTTTTCCTAGTGAGTTCAGCAGGGGCCTGAATTCGTTTACGTTATATAAAGAACGATGTTATTTTCATGTTCCAAAGACTCTCAAGAGTTATTGAACGTGAATAGTGGTTTCACGAAAAATAATGAAAAAACGATCCTCTCTTTTTATAGTGTGTCTAATGGTCATATTTTGTTCTTATGTTCTCTATTGTTTGTTCATTTGTTTAGTATCATTTGTCTGTTTATCATTTGCTTGATTTTCATTTATTATTAATCTGTCAATTTGTTATTGTTTACTAGTTACCAGTTTGTTTATCATTGAACTATACCTATGCATTTATTTATTTTATTTATTGTTATTTATGTTATTATAATTCTTATTTATTTTTTCATTTACCATTATTATATTTTTTCACATCCGACCTAGTTTTGGACCAAAAGGTCTCCTGTCGGCATGTTCCGCCTTTGTAATCCTTTGTATTTTGTTTTTGTATTATATGTTAAGTAATCACTCATGAGCTAACACACTCAGGGCAAGTAACATACATCGATAGAAACTGCAACATTTTTCATTATAGGAATACATCTGGAATTATGATATCTGGACTTGGTCGCGATCGTGACCGAGTGAGGTGCTGCAGCGTGTGGTGGGATAGGAGAGCGGACTTGCTGTAGCAAGTGTAAAACTCGTGTGTTGGTTTTGCTTGATAGGCGTGTGTATGTCAAACCTTTGGAAAGTGAGTGGTTTCCCCTTTGCTTAGTACTATCTTCTGGCCTTTGATAAAAATATGAAACGATGATAAAATAACTTTAGGTATTTGGAGAATGGATGTGTTTCCCTCGGCTGAATAAAATTGCCAGTGTGCGTGCGTGTGTGTGTGTGTGTGTGTGTGTGTGTGTGTGTGTGTGTGTGTGTGTGTGTGTGTGTGTGCGCGCGCATGGACGTATATTTGTGTGTGTACGTTTACGGGTAAGGGTATTTGTTAATTTGCATGCGAATGTAAGTCGTATCCTTTTGTTTTAGTATGTACTTGACTGTATTGTGTGTAAATTCATTATAATGCACAGTATACATTTTTTTTTACTTTTTTTTTACGTTTCATATTTCTTTGGTGCAGGTACTGTATTGGCTTGAATATATTACTTTTTTACTATTTTCGTATGCTTACGTCATCGAGCTAAGGTATAGTGTCACTGTATACGACTCCATTGAAACGGTATTATGACCAGTTTGTGTTCCTGTTAGGTCGTCTTTGCATGCCTGTGTATGTATTGGAATAACCACCATTTTGAAAAATCACCATCACTCTCTTTACTATGCAAAATTGGAAATCCTTCTTTGGAACCAATATCCCAAGGTTTTGTCGTTTCGATTTGAGTTCTTAGACAATACAAGGCTTTCTATATCCCTCTTTTGGCAAACTGAATCTGTCGCCGTGAACTCCAAGCTTCTGGTATTCTTATTTATTGCCAGAAACATTTGCCACTGCACTACTATACGTTACAGTTTTATTTGCTTTACCATACTTTCCAAGTCATGCTTGTGGTACGTCTATAGTATGTTGTTTGCGGGTGCTTCTCTCGAAGTACGGTACTGGTGCATACATACTTCTATTCCTGTTGTTTGCGGTGCTTCTCTCGAAGTACGGTACTGGTGCATACATACTTCTATTCCTTTTGTTTCCCTTTTATACCCTTTCTTTGGTCCCCTTTACCAGCAAGATTGTATTGTAAAAAATAAGTGGAGTTCTTTCTTAACGGTTCTTTTCCCCAGATATTTCACTTCGTGCTGCATATTTTTACGCAGTATTTTGACGTTGTGAGTTTTCCGTACATCATACATGCCCTGATCGTTTTTGACAAGATGTCGATGAAGATTAGGTTAGTTTGGATTAAGTTAGGTTATATTTTGTTAGGTTAATCTAGACTAATCATTTCGAGGTCGAAGAAAGGACCCGCTGGAAAGAATTTTATTCTTGTAGTTATTTTTACAAATGCCTCGTTGTAGTTATGGGATCTTTGTGTTCTCATTCTTCATACTCCCGTTTTACTTTCTCTCAGCGTTTTCACCGTCTCCATGCCTCCCAGTCCCTCGTAATGTCTCTGTTATCTCAGCACATCCCATTAGGAGAACCTCCGTCCCTTTTTTTTATGTTCTCATAATTTTTTCTCTTCCTTTACGCTAGCGTTTTCCTTTTTCCAAATATTTTTTCCCTGAGACGCCTTTGACCAACTATTTTTTTTTTTACTAGCAAAGTTCTCGGTTCCTTATAAATCCTTACTCTGAAGTCCGTTACCATGAGGCATTTTCAAAAGAAAAAAAAAAAACTCTAAAGTTGTGCTACAAAATTTGTTTCCCCCTTAAGACACCTAGAAACTTGTACGCTTTGCATTTCTACCCAAAGAAAAATCGTATATTTTTTTCGTTATATCTATTGTATATGTAATTATAAGTCACTATATATCATGTCATTATATATCATGATGGGGCGATCAAGGATGAGATGGATGGATGGGGTGAAGGGAGCGTTGAGCAAGAGGGGAATGTCTGTTGAGCAAGGAAGAGAGAAGGCAGGAGATAGGTGTGAATGGTGAAGAATTCCTGTGTATAGATGATATTGTGATGCAAAGAAGCGAGTGGGTGGAGAATGAAATGGTTAGGGAGTGGTTATGTGTGGGGGATATTTTGACGCAGCCCGAAGGGATTTCTCCTCGTCTTCTATTTTTCTGCGAGAAGGGACGGAGAGAGGGGGGTCGCCGATCAAGTGAACCGGCCTTGCTTTGGATGTGTTGTGTCTTGCTGCATTGCTTCTGATCCAGGCAGTGGGCGAGGTACAGGAATGACCCGTCATCCACGAGGAGCTAAAATGAGAGGGAGGAAAGGGTGATGGGTGGGAGTGGGTATAGGCTTTTTGAATTTGGCTACCTCGTTAGTAAGGGGGAAAAACAGTGATATATGGATGGATGGATATATCATGTCGTTACTTATTGTTACATATTTTATCGGTGTTTTATTAACATGCTTATCACATCAGCAAGAAATCCTCTGTATATGGCATTCTGTACTAAATGTTTTCGTAAGCAGCTCATTGCTGTCACATGATATTTCCACAATTGATTTTGATATCAAATTCTTCCGTTATATTTGATTCCTTGACTTTTCACAATAAAACCACGGTTATTTGAATATACGTTGCAGTTATATATATATATATATATATATATATATATATATATATATATATATATATATATATATAATTTTTTTTCTCGGAAATATTCCATATTGAATCATTTACATTAACCTCTCTAGATTTTAATTTATTCACCCGTAATTCTCGAACTAACCTTGTGGAATGATTCATCATAATGAGATCAGCTTGAGGTTATTTTTTTCCATTAAAACTTGCTTACACCACAAGACCTTTCTGCACTACATAATCTATTGCATTTCTCACCTGTCTAGGAGAACACCTTCTCGTAAAATCTCATATCATAATCGAAAATCTAAAGTGAAATACCAAGAAGTTTTCCTCGTCAAAACATCTTTCCGTATCAGAATTTTTTATAACACAAATATTTTCCACTTCAAAGGCTCACGTCTGGCGCAAGATCTCTCAAGCTTTCAGATCGTCAGACAGTCAGATCTCTCATATTCTTAGCCTCTGGGCCGGTGGCCCATACATACCCCGGGGGAGGCAGTATTCGTGTTTCACAAGGGGCATGGAGTCACAAAACAAAAAAAAAAAAAACAAAAAAAAAAAAACAAAAAAAAAAAAATGGTATTTAGTGTTTTTTACTTTATTTTATTTTATTCTTTATTTATTTTAAGGTTCTCTTTATTAATTTTTTTACGTTAAAGTGGTGTGCAGGGATCTTAAGAACAGCAGCTCATAAGCATTGTGTAGTTGAGAAAATAGGTTGAGAGCCCTTGCCTTAGACGGTAAGGTGGGTTTATCCATTGAATAAAATCGTCTGAGGATAACAAAATCTATGTAAGATTTGCTGCCTAGTGTTTGAATGTTGTAGCTTCCAGCGTAAAAATAAATGAATAAACGAGTATAGAGACAAATAAATGAACAGGTGATTAAATGAATAAATGAATAGATAAAAATGACTAAATATATAAATAGATACGTAAATAAAAAACAATAATAAAACAAACATGAGTAAATAGATAAATAAAACAAAACTAGATAAATATCGAAATAGATAAACATATAAATAAAAAGAAAGATAAGAAATAAACAAGAAAAGCCAATAGTAATCTTTCATCTGTGGCAATTATGGAGTGGTTTCGTCACAAGTACACTCGCCAGCAGGGACACCTCCATTACAGATGGCTAGGCCGTATCATACGTTCCTGCAGATGGTGCTACGGGTCACCGCTCGCTCTATTAAGAGCGTCACCAGCTAGCCGACCAACTGGTATCTGCGGTGATGGTGAGAGCATCTGTGTAGCGCAGCTAATTTCCTGGCTTATTCCTTCGACTTGCCATCTTTACTTTTTCTTTTTTTTCTTCTTCTTCTTCGTCCCCTTAACGCGTTTTCTTTTTTCTTCTACTCCATTTCCTACCTTCTTCGATATCCTAGACTCCTGGAGCCTTGCATCTCCTTCCACATCCCAGCCTCCTGCAGTCCTGCATCTCCTTTTCTCTATTCCTCCTTCCTCCACACCTTTTTTTCTCTCTCCTCTTCCTTTCCTATCTCCCTCGAACTCCCAACCTCTTGCGGACCTCCAGGTACCCGAGGCCGTGCACCGAGCTTCAATGCGAGTCGTGTTTCCATTGGTGATCGATGTCTTGATTGACTGCGCTGTTTGTACCAGCGAGTGGTTGCATTTGCGTGATGAATGGCTTTTAGATATCGCCGACACGTCGCTCCCTATTTGAAAAACAGGTGTGATAGGAGAAGGGCGTGGGGGCATAAGGTGACTGCAAAGGTCCGAGGATCTTACGGAGAGGCAAAGAGAGACAGACGAAGTTCATCGAAGTGGGACGGGAATGGAATGTTCAGAGATGTTTGGATGTGTGTTCATGTGGGTTGCGGGCATACGTGCAAATATGTATCTGTGTATGTGAAGGGGATACTATGAAGAGACTGAGGGGCTTAGTGAAGTTGGGGTGTTCTTCCTGGAAGATGAACTACATCAAAGTGGGGCGTTAAGTTCAGGTAGATCTATTGGATGGACTGAATATGCAGTATTGCGTAATATTACGTGACATAGAACAATTGTTTTATGCAGTAGCTGTGTAACAGCATTAAAATAAGAATCCAAATTTGAGTTCAAATAAATATATATATATTATATAAATATATATATATATATATATATATATATATATATATATATATATATGTGTGTGTGTGTGTGTGTGTGTGTGTGTGTGTGTGTGTGTGTATGTATATCTACGTTGTAACTCTTATGAACATACAGGTTGCATAGTCCAAGAAAACCCGCATGAAATAAGAAACAATATAGAAGATAGAAAATATACAAAATCACATTGTAGGCTTACAATAAACTATACAAAATTTATACTTTGTGATTTTTATCATTTAAGATGTAATGAAATCACGAATGTTTGACGTTAAAGCAGAGCAGCTGATATGATGTTATACAGTTTTATAGCACAAGACGATTGCATCCTAAAGCTAAACAATGATATAACATTGACTTAAAACATATTATGAAATATTATTAATCTTAAGAACTGCATCAACATAAAAACATTACATTTCATTTGCAGATAAATTTGTTTTTGTAGTTTTATTACCATTAAGAGTACGTTATATATATATATATATATATATATATATATATATATATATATATATATATATATATATATATATCTATCTATATACATATATATATATATATGTATATATACACAAAATATCCACTTGTCAATAAACACTAGAGAATCTAGATAATAACTTTATAAATGCTTCAAAGATTATCATATAGTTAAAGGATCTTACTGTATTAACGTGCAATGTGTTATATAGTAATTTTAAGTTAAAACATACTAAAACGAAAGGAACAAATGCACTGTAGTAGTGGAGTGTGCAACAGAAGTTTACGATGTGAGAAGAGAGAAAAAATAAAAATATATAGCCTCAAGGGAAAGCAACGCGTCGGCTTAAAAAAGATAAAACAAAATAAAAGATTGAGAAGTCAAAAAACTCAGAATAATCGCGAAGCGAATGCTAGAAAAAGGAAAAGAAGAAGAAGAAGGAATGAATAACAGAGGGAGGGGAAGAGAGAAGGGGAAAATGGGAAAGGGAGGAGAAGAGGAAGATGAAGGGAAGAGAGATTGAAATAGAAAGAGAGAATGGAAGATGTAAAAAAGCGAAAAAGAGAGTAACGAGAGATGGAGAGACAGACAGACAGACAGACAGGAAAAGGAGTTTAGAGAGAGAGAGAGCAAAACATATATGTATACAGGGAAGAGAGGATAGAAGAGGTAACTACGTCAATATGTCTCTGTGTTTGTGTGTGTGTGTCTGTGTAACTCACTACGAACTTCGATCACGTGTTGGACTAGTGATCGACATTTATCCTACCGGAGCAGACCTTAGATCTCGTATATGACCTGATATATGGGCAATATTGTGACCTAATACACATAGACACACACACACACACACACACTCCTCTCTCTCTCTCTCTCTCTCTCTCTCTCTCTCTCTCTCTCTCTCTCTCTCTCTCTCTCTCTCTCTCTCTCTCTCTCTCTCTCTCTCTCTCTCACACACACACACACACACACACACACACACACACACACACCATATTTGGAATACTGACTATTAGTACAATTATGCTGATTTTTTATATCAGTACTGGGAGGGACTCGAACTCGGATCGCTGAAATAGCGGTTCAAAACCGTACCACTGTGTGTGTGTGCGTGCGTGTGTGTTTGTGTGTGTGTGTTTGTGTGTGTGTGTGTGTGTGTGTGTGTGTGTGTGTGTGTGTGTGTGTTTGTGTGTGCGAGGGGGAAAGGGAAGGAGAGAGAGAGAGAGAGAGAGAGAGAGAGAGAGGGGGGGGAGAGAAATAGAGAACGTGTGTGTAAATGGAAGAGACAGAGGCAGAAGCAATGAAATCAAACACACACAGATAACAATTAGCATGGGGGAATGACATTAGTAATGAGAAAATAAATAAGGGGAGGTAGGCAAATGTTTTTAGATAGGAAATATGAAAACTTAATATATGCTGAATGGTTATAGGCAGACTATTAGACTTTTTTGTCGTTTTCCTTGGATAGCGTTCACGCTGAAGTCTCTTATTCTAGAAAGATTGCTACAGAATAATTAGTTTCAGATATTTCAATTAGATTTGACCAAACTAGAGTTTCTCAAGGCCACCAGAACTTAGTTTGTAGACATCTCTCCATACGTGTTATTATTATTATTATTATTATTTTATTTTATTTTATTTTTTTGTCGAACAGTTTAATAATTTTCTATATTTTTTCACGGGAAGAATTTTTCATTTGTATATGTCTATTCATGTGAACTTAGGAAAGATTCCAGTAGAAAAAAATATATTATTTATGGAATCAGTATTCTGGATGATAAGTGTGCACAAAAATGACTAGACAAATTAGAAATTAGAAATAGCTTGAACTTCAATAAAAACATGTGTATAAACTAGATACTTAGTATTTTGTTGTTCTTTTATGTTTGTATTCTTTTGCCGCCATATAGATTACACACACACACACGCACGCACACACACACACACACACACACACACACACACACACACACACACACACACACACACACACACACACACACACACACAATCGCAGACAAACGCACAGAAACACACACACGCACGCACGCACGCACACACACACACACACACACACACACACACACACACACACACACACACACAAACACACACACACACGCACACGCACAAGCGTGCGCATGCACACACACATGTGCACGCATGTATTCATGAAATTGTAAACTCGTTCATGAATTGGGAGCAGATAGTGAAACGTAAGACTAAATATGTATTTTTCGGACTTATTGTGGAAGCAAGTACTCGTATCTCCTTAGGAAACTCGACGAAAACTGGCGTCATCAGAAGACCACCAATCATAACGCTTGTTTGCCGACTCTCGACCAATCACAATCCAGAACGATGGTTGTGTCAAAGATATTACCTAGGTTTAATTTCATGTCATAAATCAACCATAACACAACCTGTAATGGACCATTTACAAATTTAGAATACAATAAAATATTTCCGGATCCTTTATCAAATAGAGGAGATTGGAGTATAGCATGTCAAAGTACAATTGCCTGTCTAAAACAATGCATTTTGAAGGCGATAAATTTTGTCTGTCACTGCGTCATTTGCTGATGTAAAATCCTAAGTTCATCATTTCCCAACAAATGAGTGTAAATATTATGAAACTAAATAGAATCTAGATACGTAGGATATGTTTGATTAATGACAAAACGTATGGATATCATTATGTATATCATCAGTGAGATTATTAATGATTAATAAATAATCCAGATGGTCAGTATGATAAGTGAATTTTCATGCAAACAAGTATAGACTGACTATCTTTTGGTTATAGAATCGTGGTCTACGCAGATGACTTGAGGAATGAGATAGAAAAAAATATATAAAGAGGTGTAGGGTGAAAAAAAGAGGAAGAAAATAAGAGGGAGAGGAGGAAGAGAAGTAGAATGAGTGATAGGGGGAGAGGAAGTAGATGTAAGATTGAATTATTCTGTTCGTGAGAAAAATATCATATCGAAGATATGATGTCATAAGAAATGGTAAAGGAAATAATTAAGGAGGAGTAGAAAGGGGAGGAATAGGAAGGGGAGGAGTGTTTGGAAGAATAAAAGGAGGAGGAAAAAGAGGAGCGTTAGTAGGAGTAGTAGTAGTAGGATGAGAAGGAGTAGTAGGAAGAGGAGGAGTGTTTGGAAGAGTAGAAGGAGGAGGAGGAGGAGGAGTGTTATTAGGAGTAGTAGGAGGAGGAAGGGGAGTAATTGGAGGAGGAGGGGGAGTAGAAGGAGGAGGAGTAGTAGGAAGAGGAGGAGTGTTTGGAAGAGTAGAAGGAGAGTAGTAGTAGTAGTAGTAGTAGGATGATGATGATGATGAGGAGTGGTAGGAAGAGTAGGAGTGTTTGAAACAGTAGGAGAGTAGTAGTAGTAGTAGTAGTAGTAGTAGTAGTAGTAGTAGTAGTAGTAGTAGTAGTAGTGGGATATGGAGGAGGAGGAGTAGTAGGAAGAGATGGAGTGTTTGGAAGAGTAGAAGGAGGAGGAGGAGGAGTAGGAGGAGGTGGAATAGAAGGAGAAGGAGTAGGAGGAAGAGGAGGAGGAGGAGCAGTAGTAGTAGTAGGATTAGTAGTAGGATGAGGACGAGGAAGAAGAGGAGGAGTAGGAAGAGTATAAGAGGGGCAATGGTGGAGAGTGAAATTGGGTCATAACTGTGACTTAAAAGGGTTGTTCCAGTACTAAGACACAAACTGGAAAACAAAAGAACAAAGAAGAAGAAAAAAGTCCAATAACTGGAGACTTGTAGTTGAGAGTTGTTAGATCACAAGAATGGACAAGAGAAAATAGAATAAAAGAGCTCTCCTGATTTCAGAAAACATTCAATTGTGTTTTTCTTTACAGTGATTTATTTAATCAGCTTTTCAATGCCGCCATTTTTCTTTAATTTTTTTTTATTCTTTCACCGCGTTTGATTTGTTATTCATTCCTCCTTGTTTTTTTTTTTCGTCTGTTGTTTCTGTTTCTTTACCAAGCTGAACATTTCTTTTTTCTTGTTTTTATTACTTATTTGTGATCATTAGTTTTGTCTTTTTTCACAATTCTTAAAGGAATACAAACGTCTTTTCCGATTTACATATGATGTGTCTCCCTTCTTTTGTTATCTGTTCACGCGTTTAGAATAGCAGCTATTTTATCTTTGCTTTTTCTTATTCCGCGCAGTTAACATATTTTTTGTTTGTCTTTGTTACAGACTTGTACGACTTCCCAGTACTAAAGAAGGACACCATGTACACTTAAACTGTACTGTCCTCCTCCTCCTCCTCCTTCTCCTCCTCTTCCTCCTCCTCTTCCTCCTCTTCCTGCTCGTCTTCCTCCTCTTCCTCTTTCTCCTCTTCCTCCTCCTCTTACTCCTCCTCCTCGTCCTCCTCCTCCTCCTCGTCCTCCTTTTCCTCTTCTTCCTCCTCCTAGCCTCCTCCTCCTCCTCCTCCTCCTCGTCTTCCACGTCGTTCTCTTCCTCTTGCATATTTCTCATGTTCAATTATCTTTTCTTTCCAGTTTTCTTTTACTTGTGTCGCCATTATTTTTCCTCAATTTCCTCCTATTCCTCGTCCTTATCCTCATCTTCGTCTTCCACATTGTTCTCTTCCTCGTTCTCCTCCTCCTCCACCACATCGCATCATCCACCTATTCCACATTTCTTTCTTCTCCTCCCTCCTCTTTTTTCTTCTGTTCCCCTCCTCTTTGTTTTCCTATTCTTTTCTGTTGTGTCATACAATAAAATGTCCACGTACCACTAGCAAACTGTGTATCTGACGCCAGTTTTGATAATACATTTGGTTCTCCGAATGTGAAGACGTTAAATTAATAATGTGATGGAGAATTGATACCTTGTAATCATCTGGAGTTTATTTCCTATCCATCCTATATATATGTATATAAAGATATATATATATATATATATATTTATTTATTTATTTTTATATATATATGTCTCTATATATAGTTATGTATATATATATAATCATATATGTATATAAAGATATATATATATATATATATATTTATTTATTTATTTATTTATTTATTTATTTATTATTATTAATATTTTTTTTTAAATTGAATGTAATTATGAAAACAGTCACGCGTAGATTCCCAGCACAAATCATCGACTTAATAAGTTTTATGAATTCTAGTGGCACCTCTATGGACCAGAGGAACGCATCATTCTCGTATGATTGAAGATGAATCTCCACCTAAAGAAGGAATATCATAATTTTTACCTTATACACGACAATCTCTCCTTTCTGCTACTTTCTATTCGTTGCAATCTCAATGACTCCACCTTTTCCGCTGTGATATTGTTCCCAATGACAGTCACTGGTTATTGGCAATGATA
>NC_134787.1:60661750-60666750 GCF_046742065.1 Oratosquilla oratoria
CTGGATCTGAATGCCTGGCAGATGTAGGGGTGAAGATGTGAAAGAAATTTAACACCCTCATGAGGTTGCCAACTTCATATTTTTTACTATCATAGTGTCAGTTCACTCAAGTGATTGAAGGAGTGCGGGGCGATCTAATAGAGGTGTTCAAGTGGATCAAAGGCTTTAACAAGGGTGATGCAAACAAGGTCATCATATTAAATCAAGAGGGCAGGACTCGCAGTAATGGATTTAAACTGGACAAATTTAGATTTAAGAAGGAAATAGGCAAGAATTGGTTTACTAATAGGGTAGTCAACGAATGGAATAGATTTAGTAACCATGTAGTGAGCGCTAAAACTATCGATTGTTTTAAGAAAGGATTAGACAACTTTATGGATGGGGATGAAAGGTGGTGATGGATGCGGAGCTGCCTAGTGTAGGCCTTATGGTCTCTTGCAGTCTCCTTCATTCTTATGTTCTTATGAGAGAGTTCCTCAAGAGCTAAATGTCTCCAAATAAGTTTAAGAGTTTTTTCTTTCACGGAAGTGTGCGTCTGAATGAGGTCATCCAGTATTTGAGGTCAAATACTTTTACTTCCTTGTTTCCGGTTATTGAACTGGACATCTACAGGTTCGAAGTAGGCCACGAGGTCATGAACACGAAAATCGGAAAATGTTTTGCGAGTCTTTTTTTCAAACAATTGTGATGTACGTTTTGACACCTGTCACCTGAACAATGGGTCAGTTCATGTCTAACATGCTTACTGCGTTACACACACATACATATACACACAAACACACACACACACACACACATACACACACACACACACACACACACACACACACACACACACACACACACACACACACACACACACACACACACACACACACACACACATATAAATATATATATATTTATATATATATATATTTATACATATATATATATTTATATATATATTATATATATTATATATATATATATATATATATATATATATATATATATATATATATATATATATATATATATATATATATATAAAAGCAACACTAGTAACTTGTGGTCATGTATGTAAGAATGACCTGTGGAAAGAATAAGTAAACAAAGCAAAGCGCCTTCGTGTATTTTACCTTTATTGCAAAGTACATAGAAAAGAGGATTACAACACTATAAATGCTTCTGAAGAGAAAACACGAAAACGCCATGGAGTCACGTGGGGAATCTATGAGGTCATGTGGAAACTCCATGAGGTCACGTGGAGACGCGTGGGGTCAGATGGGGTCATATATGGAATAGGTATTATAAATTAAACAATTTAGATGTTTCTTTACAAAAATAGTTATCCAATTTGTCTAAAATATGGTTTAGATTTGAATTATGATCCTAGCTTGTGTGGATCAAACTGCATTCTGTTAAATTTCTTATGACCATGTTGTTACCAAAAGTGATGGTTTGGGATATGTCCACTCAACCGGATGATCTTGTTCTTCTAAGTGTTATACCACTGGATTTGTTATTATCCCTTACATTGTCTTGTGTTGCTGAATTCTTATTTTCAAGGGTTTGTTGTTTTGGCCTACATAGAATTTGCTACACAATTTTTACTGTATTTTGGGAATACATCTTTTTTGTGTTTTGATATTGTTAATTATAAGCAAAATGTTTGCTGTACTGGCATTCTTAAAAACCATATTTACATTACATATACAGATTTTGTTGTCCGTCGGAGATGGCGATGACGTTTTTCTTTTATTATTCAAGGGTCGAATTTATAAAAAGATCCTAATCCTAATGGCAGATATTTTACCTGAATCCTTATGTCGGCGACCTAAATGCTTATGTCTAGACATAACCTCAACATTATGAACAGCTGATTTACGTCAAATCTCCGCCATGTTGAATATTTATGTCTAGATTTACGGTCAGGATCTTTTATAGAATCTGCTCCTGGGTACTTCATCATGTTTAAACTCGTTGCTGATTAGTCTTCTGGTGGTTGGAGAGTTCGAACTTGGAAGCGGAATTTCTTCCTCAGATTGTGAATGGGATTCATTCGACAGGTCTAAATAGGGGCCTCGTTTGTCTAACTTTGATTGGCAGTAGACCACCATTCATTTCTGATGGAGGTTAGTATGTCTAACTCGTTTGAAGGAATGTTACACTCCTTTAACGTGGCTTTAAGGTTGTCTCTGTACCGTTTTTGGTGTCCACCGACAGATCGTCAACCATCGACAAGTTTTCCTTACAGTATTTGTATTGGTAGCCGGTCGTCTAACATCCTTATCACATGACCAGTCCAGCAAAGCAGTCTGGATATGACCATGGGTCCATGGGTTCTGTGCTGGTAGTGTTAGAATTCTAAAGGATGGTTACATGAGAGACCTTATCCTTCCAGGTTATGCCAAGAATGAACTGCAGGAAATGAATATGGAAGCCTTCCAGTCTTTGCATTTAGGTTCTTTATGTAGGCTATGTTTCGCAACTGTAGAGCACGATGAAAAGGCAAACTACCTCGTATACTTTGGTCTTAGTAGTGAAGGAGAGGTCACTGAGTTTGTCAAAGTTGGATGAGGCAATTCGAATCCTGTTCTGGATTTCTAAAACATAGTCGGATGACAGTATGCTGCCAGGGTATTTGACAGTTTGGACACTTTTAACCCATTCAACTCCGATGACAAGATGTCTTGTCATTTGGTCAAATAAAACAAAAAATCATAATAAAACAACAAAATGTTTGATGATCAAACAGCACCAGAAAAATATGACGTCATCAGTCCTCCTCGAGGAGGACTGGTGACGTCATATTTTTCTGGTGCTGTTTGATCATCAAACATTTTGTTGTTTTATTATGATTTTTTGTTTTATTTGACCAAATGACAAGACATCTTGTCATCGGAGTTTAATGGGTTAATAGGTTCCTCAACAACATATACATATACGGTACATACATACACATGCATATACATATACACACACATATACATGTACACATGCATATACACATGCATGTACATATACAAATACATATACATATACACGTACATATACATATACACATACATATACATATACATATACATATACACAAACATGTACAAGTACCTTGAATATACATGTTCACAAACACATAACAAAATATATGCATACAAGTAAGTGATTGTATTTCTTCATTTCTATATTTTCATCACGGGGCAGTGTTTTTCTCACAGTATTTGTCTTCCTCTTTATAGTACACCGTTCTAGATTTGTTTTAGCGCATTGTCACGTACGTCTTCTGTGGTTTCCGCTTACGGCAATGTGACTTTTTCCCTTAATTGTTACTGACGTTTCAAATGAGTGAGACCAATGTTTTTACCTTGCGACGTAACGCTATCTGACTTGATTCACTTTCTCCCGAGCATTTTGATTCCACATGTACGTGAGGAGAAAGAGCAAGAACGTACGAATGTTGTGTCGAAAGTATAACTAAAGAAGAAAGGAGTTAACTTAGGGAATGCATTGTATATCTCAGGGATGTGTGATAACTCAATAATGTTTTCAGTTTACATATGCAGATGACTAGAGTATAAACAAGGACTACAATCCCTTTATGAAATATCTAAAGTAGCTGTTCTAGAAGCCTTAAGTTTTATTCCAATTTCTATTTTTCATTTGATTCTTATTCATAGGTAAGACTAGTGCAGTTGTATGAAGATTAGTTTCTAGATACAAAAGAATGCTGCGTCTTTGTTCCATAGGGATTTCACTTAATTCTAGCAAACGCTCTCTCGTAAATATATAATTTCTGTTCTTAGTCTAATATGGAAGATGGATAAAGAAGACACGGGTGCTAGTCCGAGTTTGTTCCTGACCGGTATTACACTGAGCTTCAGGTCAGGAATGGACTTAGTTACGTAGGTCTTGTATATGATAGAACGTAGTAGATCTACTGCATTGCCGCTGAAATTATTATTATTAGAAAGTGTATGGAAAATGATATTGCTGCAAATTGTTTTATCATTATTAGATTTAATGTTTCTATTTTTTCGTCTCTATCCTGATTTTTTCTCGCAGTCTTAAGTTTGTATTTTTTTCAATTATTACCAGAAAATATATTACGAGAGGTTCTTTAAATTAGTAGTTTATCTTGCTTCAAAAGAACCAATTCAAATGATTATAACCTTCTTTGAATATTTTCGACAAATAAAAAGATATCATCAGAACGAAGCATTGCGAAAACTAGGACAATACTTTCTTGGTTAGATATATATCAGCATTCGTCAAGATTATTCAGACACTAAGCTCAAGCGGAAATGACCTAAAGATTATCTGTATATTTACATTATGCCCGTCATATTCACATGAGCATACACAAACTATAGTGACTATAGAACAACAATCATTTATTATTTATCTGTCAATTTATTAATTACTATTTACCTGTTTGTTTATTATTTAACTTTACCTATTTATTTATAAATTATTTTATTTATTATTATTTATAATATTTTCATATTTATTTTTGTACTTATCATTATTATATATTTTATATATTATATATATTTTATATATTATGTATATCTCATACGACCTAGTTATGGACCAAAAGGTCTCCTGTCGGCATGTGTCTCCTGTATAATCCTTTGTATATACGAATATTTTAAGCAAGAGATGAATCATATCTGAAGAATTGACATAGAAGTCGAGACATATCTCAGGACCAAAAATGGGAAGAGAAAGTTACTCTCAGCAGTATCGGAAGCAACTAGGCACAGAAACAGATATAAAAGCGCCGCTTAATACCTGGAAGCCATACTTTATGCAAAGAGTATTTCGTATTGGAAAGCGCCTTAGAAAGACAATTGCAATCCTTCCAAGGAATGTCTCCCATTCTCTCTCTCTCTCTCTCTCTCTCTCTCTCTCTCTCTCTCTCTCTCTCTCTCTCTCTCTCTCTCTCTCTCTCTCTCTCTCTCTCTCTCTCTCTCTCTCTCTCTCTCTCTCTCTCCCTCTCTCCCTCTCTCTCTTTCTCT
>NC_134787.1:60671750-60676750 GCF_046742065.1 Oratosquilla oratoria
TTAGATTTTCACTTTTAATAACCCTGTGACTTCCACGGCTTCCTCTAATTAATTTAATCATTTCGTAAAGATGGCGTGATTTTCAAACTTTGTTTTTGGCGTTGTAACGCTGAAGGATTTTATTAAACTTCGGGAAGAACCTCCTGCCGGGGATTTTCTTGTTTAAACCTTTGCTGTGATGGCACACTTGAAGATAGTTTTATCGAATAAGTTTTCAGAGGAAATGACGGAGGGTAAATAGAACACAATAGGGTGGTTTGTTCTTAGATGGGCTCTGCGAGTGTATATATGGTTCTAGTTCCAGAAAGACAACCTTATATATGTATGTATATGTATATAAATCTATATATGTTTATATATATATGTATTTGTATATATATATATATATATATATATATATATATATATATATTTATTGTGTGTGTGTGTGTATATAAAACCAGGCTGTATCCTGCAGTGAGAAAATTGAAGACTGGAGAGTTCCCCATGTCATAAATGAGGTTGTGTTACATCATTCTAACAGAAAAAAAATACTGAGATGTGTATCCTTCATAAGTGGGAAACTTTGAAATGCAACGTAATTATGACACATGAAACACACCGTGGCCTTGTGTCAATTTTATTTCAGTGTTTATACGGATAAAGCAAAATTTCTGTTCTGAATATTGCATCGTGTCATAATAGTGATATTATTTTGTGACAGAATTGCACGCTGAAACATAGAATGAATACTGAAATTAACAACATACAGGAAGCATGAAATATACTGTATTTTGAAATCACCACTGTAAGCCCAAACAACTCTATTTAAGTGCATTTAAGCTAGCCCCCCCCCCAAAAAAAATGATAGTGTTTATTAATGGAAATAACACATAACTTCAGAAAGCGTGTTTACATTTTTTAGAGTAATCAGACAGAGTTACATCGACACAAAGTACAAGGTTGGCTTGGATTGAAATAAAATTCTCCCTCCAAGATTAAACAGAACCTGGTAATTGAATACAGGAGAATTGCCAAAGGTGTCCAGTATAATTAAACATTAGGGCTCTGTTACGCAGCCTGTGAGTTATGGGAAAGGAGGAAGCGAAAGGCAGGACAACGCAAACGAAAAAGGGAGGAAATAATGGGAAAACGTAATTAGGAGCAGAAGGAAATCTGACAAAGCCTTTAAAGTGGTTAAAACTGGGATTGATAATCAGCGACTAAGGCTTCTGAGACGAGTGAGACAAAGACAAAAATTCGTAGGGGAGGGAGGGATGAAGAAAGGGGAGTTGGAAGGGGGAGAGGGAGGGGAGGAGAGGAGAGGGGGGATGGGGTAGCGAGGGGTAAGTCAAAGGAAAAAGAATCATAGATAGACAGTGAAGTTTGCATCATCACGCTGCTCAGGAAACCAAATAGAATTTCCTTCCTTACGGAGATGAAGAGATAAGAAGTGACATCCAGAACGAGAGGTATCTATTGAGAGAAGTTATGATTTCTTCACTCCCGAGAAGACACTTGGAAGATGAATGAAATCAACTGGCAGCGCCTGGAATGAACGAAAATGTGGCACATGGTACGAAAGGACCAAACGCGGAATGGAAATGTTATCTCCTGTGGATAATTGTAGACACTGAAAGGTATGGGCATGTCAAAAGTATGGAGGTGAATGAACAGAGGGAACCAGCAGAAAAGATAATGGAATTGTGAGAGGATGTGGAAAATCCGAGTTTGTTTATTTGTATTTCATGATGACCTCCGCTAGATGACGTCATTCGTCTTAGAAGTACGTCTCCTAAGGAGGGTTATTTATTGGTCATCTTAATATCAGGAGATTTGTTTTATACGACAATTTTTCCAATACAAATACGATAACTCCCCGAGCAATAGGACATAGTAGTTTGTAACCTGTGTAGGACTATATTCTAGATTATTTCTTTTCATTTGGCGTCGTCTGGTGCATAGTCATGTATGATACTTGACACAGAGGCATAAAAGAAAAAACAAACTGAAAAAAATAACGCGGAAAGAAGGAACGAATTAAAAGATAAACTAAGGAAAATGTTGAGACGCTAAAACGAAAAGACGACTCGAATGACGCAACGACACTGAGGAAGCATTGAAGCTAATTTCAACAAGAAAGCAGCAAAGAAGATATTAGCGCGAGAGACGCTGGGGGCAGCAATGATGGCAAAGGGCGTGGCGTGGCAGGAAGATGTCGCGTTTTCTTTGACGGAACTGAGGATTGATCTGAATATTGGGAAGACGATTTTGAATAGAAATAGACATGGAGTTTAAACCACGCATATACACACATTTACTCACTGATGATCGAATGGAATAGATTTAGTAACCACGAAGTGAGCGCTGAATCTATTGTTTGTTTTCAGAAAAGGTTAGGTAACTTTATGGATGGGGATGATAGGTGGTAATGGACATGAAACTGCCTATTGTAGACCCTATTCTTGCACAGTCCTCCATTCTTATGTTCTTATCATTTATTTCTACGTCGCGAACTACCTTGCTCAGGGACACAAGGATGGTGCCTTACAAAAAAAAAAAAAAAAAAAAAAAAAAAAATATATATATATATATATATTTACATATATATATACATATATATATATATATATATATATATATATATATATATATATATATATATGGTTTTGACGCTTAGGAAGAATTGCTGAGAATGGACGATGCTTTCTCTCTGCGCCATGATCAGGATTCAAATTCGCACATGTCACCTCCCTCGTCGGTTCCCAGACGCTCACGATACCATTGAGCCATAGGAACCTCCCACATACGACGTAATACAAACAAGAAAATGTCTGTCAGGACTTGAGAAAACATAGCACTTGCATCTTGATGACCATCTTTCCACGTGCCATATATCAGTCGAAAAGGGAACGCTGTAAGGATATAAGGAAAACTGGAGAAAGAAGAATATGAAGTGAAAAAGAAAGGAGAAAGTTAATGAGTAGGGAATCATGGAGAATGAGGAGAGACTAACGAGAAGAAAGGAAACGGCACAGAAGTCGGATGGTATTAAGGAAGGAAATAGGTTAAATGAACAGTAGAGGAAATGGGGGGAAAAGGAAAAAGGGAAGAAGAAGAAGAGGATGAGGAGGAGGAGAAGAAGAAAAATAAGTTGGAGGAAGAACATTTTATCTGTAATATAAAGGGCTTTATCCTTTGGAACAGTGTCATTCTTAGCCAATATAAAGTCGCAAAAGGGATAAAGGAGGAATTTAAGGAGTTTTTCATTTCAGGGAGAGTAGAAAAAAAAAATCTTAAATAGTGATTAGTCTCTAATCATACAAAAAGCTGTGTGCCTCTGGCCCGTAGGGGTTTCACTAAATTTTCTAGACTGTTGCTTGCGTAAAACTCTGCAGTTAAGGAGTAGGACAAAATGGCAGAAGGGAAATAGACAAAAAAGGAATTGGAGGGGAAAGAAGAGAAAGGAAAAGTGAGAAAAGGAGATATAAGAGAAGAAAAAGAATGAGGGTTAAGAGATTAAGATAAGAGATGAGAAAGTGGATCATAAGGAATAGAGAAAAAAGGTAAAAAAGAAAAATGTGAAAGGAAGAAAAAAATGAGGATTTGTAGGGCAGAAGATGTAAATGAAGATTATGAGGAGAGAGACAGAGAAAACGGTAAGAACCTTTGTTGACAGATGCAGGAAGGCGAGGAGAAGAAAGTTACAAAAAAAAAAAAATAGGGACGGGAAAGGGAAGGAGATATAGGAAAGTTCATAGTGAAGGAAAGTCGAATGTATGGAAGCTCTGACGTAAGGAAAGAAGAAACGGTTAAGAAACGAGAGGAGAGAAATGAAGCAGGGATGAAGTGTTCGTCAAGAAGTCATTAAAAGTGCATAAAACGTTAAAAGAGAAAATAAGGCGGAGGAAGAAATAAGGAGGGAAGGCGAAGAAAGCTGAACATTGGAGTAGAAGAACTCATTAAGAAGTGAAGGGGGCGGTTATAGAAGACAGGAGGATTAAAGAAGAAAGACTAAGTTAGGAAACATTTGAAGATGACTGGGGAGTAAGCGACTCATTATGACGTAGGAAAAGATACGGAGAGAAAAATGGAAGAAAGGAGTAGGGAAATGGAAGAGAGTAAGGGGTTGGGAAGAAGGAGATAATGAAAGACAGTAAACACGTTGAGAAGGAAAATAAAGGAAGTTATACAATGGAACGAGATGGTATCAAAGGAAGATGTAATAAGTAAAATAACGTATATGGGGAAGGGGTAGAGAGGGTAGGAATGAACGTAAATATATCAACGTAAAAATAGATCAAATAAAGTAGGATGCAGCGTGTCTAGGAGGGAAGGCGCTTTCAAGTATACAAGAGAGGGAGAGAGGAAAGGCATAGAGATAAATAAAAGGTTTCTATAAGGCAGATTGCATTTCATTGCCAATAAGCAGTTTTCCTACCTTTGGAATCAACATGCACCGAAAGGAAAGATCGTCCAAACTAAGATTTTATTTTATTTTATTTTATTTATTTATTTTTTTTTTATTATTTTTTTTTTTTTTAAGAATATTTTCCATTCACGAAAGACTGCTTTGGATCTGGTCTTTCGGGGTGTCATATATTCCCCATAACGTATTTGCAGCATGAAAATTATGCAATCAGTACCCCATACAAGGACTGAGAAGTGAAGAGGAAAACTAGAGAAATCTATGGGAAGGCATAGGGAAGAAGAAAGGAAGCAACGAAAGAGCAGATGGCCGGGGGGGGGGGGGGAAGCGGAAGAATGAGGGAAGGTTACTGGAAGATATTCGAAGTTGAAAACAAATTTCGGGAAGAAGAAGGGTGAGGTGCTTACGCCAGGAGGCCCGTAGCTACGGCCGAAGACCTCTGCCCTATGTGCTCGGACAGTTGAGGTAGGTAATAGTCACCGCTGGGAATAGGGGAAAAGTGCGGGATTCGAACCCACATCTAAGCGAATGTGAGACCAGAGAGGAAAAGAGAAACTGCTTTACTGAGGTGCCGGGAGGTATAGGGAGGAGT
>NC_134787.1:60684250-60696750 GCF_046742065.1 Oratosquilla oratoria
CTTGTTTAGTGTATGAATGTTACTATTGATCTAAACATATGACGTAATTGAGTAATCATATTCACCCACGTTACCTGTTGATATCAGAGCCATGGAAACAAAGGAGAGAAGTTTAGAATCTAAAAATGAAATTTTCAAGCAACATAATCGTTATTGTTCGTCATACATAATTATAAAGTGGGTATTGCTTGAGACAAAAGGTTGATGCACAGTATTTATGTTGTATTAAAAAGGAATATGAAATTCTATAGCATGAATATGGATCAGCATGCTTGATTATATTGATACGCTAATTTAGCTCAAAGGTAACTTTTAGTGTCACTTTTCATATTAATTTGTTCAATTGCCTCTTGATTTTGTTCTTTCATTTTTCAAATTAAGTTGTGAGGTTGTCTCTTGTTTTTGTTCATGTGATATCACTTTATCTCTGTTGTGTTCCATTAGTTAATATTCTATTTGTTTGGCTCTGTTTTCATGATTATTCACAAACCTTTAAACATGTACCACCTAAGAGTGGTACATGTATGGTGTGTTGGTTTCGTAATTGATGTTAAGATTTCCCCAAATTAATACAATATTAACTTTTAGAATGTCTCCTTTCTACTACCATTGTTAACTCTTCCCTTTGCTGCCTGTTCAACAGCATCTCTTCGGTGTGATATTGTTTCCAAGGATGGAAGCGCTGGTTAAGGTGACGAAATATGAAAGGTATTTCGTCTGCCAGGAGGTCTGCATGCCTTTTTCAATTTAGCAGAAGGTCGTATCAACCCGGGGTTTCTCGTCTGGCCAGCCACGTGATTGATCATGTCTCCCTCTGTCATGCAGGCCTTGGATTCCGCCCGTGATAATCTCTGCCCATTAATCTATTATCTCAAGGAACTTGTAACATTTTTTTTTTTTTTCCTATGAGAATGTCGTTTACATTTTTTTTTCTAAATCTTCAGCCATCTTATTTGTTTTATCAACTATCCTAACCACATCTTTTGGGTCCACTATTGTCATCCGGCCTTCACGGTCCTGACGTTTTCTGACCCGTTTCTTCCCATTTTTCCCCGAAAGCTTTCTGCTCTTCACATGATTCATTACCTCATCTTCACTTCTCCTTTGTAATCTTTCGTCGCCCTTTCTTCAGTGTCTTTCATTCGCATCGCTTCTCTTCTCTTCCCTTTCTTCTCTTCCGTTTCTTTCTTGACTTCTACACACCTTTTGTCGACTAAATTTCCGTAAACACACTTAAATTTTTCGCTCCTTTTTCCTCTCTCCTTACCTTTTGCCATTCCGTTATCTCCGCCTTTTCTTCTTTTCCTTATTCCCTCCGTTTTCTCTTTCTCTCTCTCCTATCCCGTTTTCCTTACCCGTTCCCTAACATAAGAACATAAAAATGAAGGAGACTGCAAGAGACCATAAGGCATACACTAGGCAGTTCCATGTCCATTAACACCTATCACCGCCATCCATAAAGTTGTCTAACCTTTTAACAGCCGATAGTTTCAGTGCGCATTACATGGTTACTAAGTCTGCTCCATTCGTTGACCGTTCTATTGGTAAACCATTTCTTGCCTATTTCCTTCTACCATTCCGTTGTTTTCCTCTTCTTCCCTTCTCCTTTCCTTTCACTTCCTCTTCACGTTACCCTTCTCGTTACCTTTCTCCTCCTTTTCCGTCCACTCTTTCGCCCTATTCCTCTTCTTTTTATTTTCTCCCTTCCTGTAACTTGTTCCATTACCATTTTCCTCCTCCTTCTCCTCCTCCTCTTCCTCCTCCTTCTCCTCCTCCTCCTCCTACTCTCTTCCTTTCCTTTTGCCATTTTTCGAAGCTCACACTCCTTTTCCCCTTTACATATTATGTCCTATCTCATATTCTCTTCTCCATCTTCTGCACATCTTTCTTTTTATCTAAATTCCTGCTTCTTTTTTTCTTCTCTTCCCCATTCTCAAAACCCCTTTTACTCCTCCTGATTAAGGCCGGAGAATTCTATTCAGCTGAAGAAGAATCCCATGGGTTATAAAGCATCAAACAACCCTCCTATTCTTTATAATTTATTCTTAATTATTCCTTAGTCCATCTCAAATACATTCCTTTTTTTCCCCTCTCAGCTCTTTATCTCCCTCGTTAGAATAATTCGTCCACAATTCGAAACTGCTTGCCTTGTAACAGCCTTTTTTCTTGCTCTCGTAAAACACCTGTTTTATGCAAGCTAGCCCTCACCGAGCTCTCTTTTTAAACTAATCGATCACAATTTTTTTTCCCTTTGTTCTTTGTCCTGCTTTTCACGATCTTCATCTTTCTTCTAATCCTCCTCTTCGCCGCTCAAACCATTTAATCCACTTCAGGTGGCGAATTCGTTCATTTGTAATTTCTTTATTCTTTTCCCAACCCTTCGCCACCTTTAATCAATTTCTTTCGTTTCGTTTCTCATCAGATTTCGCGCGTTTTAGAAACCCTGCCTGCGTTAAGATCAGAGAATTATGTGGATAGCGTTCGGACCTAAAGATAGGAAGCACATATGCCGCACAAATACACTGATACTGACAATGATACACGCATTGAATACGCGCCAACGCGCACACACACACACACACACACACACACACACACACACACACACACACACACACACACACACACACACACACACACACACACACACACACACACACACACACACACACACACACACACACACGGCGCAGTTAGTAGAGTTCCAGGTAGCCATTACAGCGGTCCGGGTTCGAATCCCACCCAAGGCTGAAAAAAAAATTAGTATCGCTGCGCTGCGAGTCGTTACTCCAGCTCTCGTGGGTGGGGAGTTGGATGTGTGTGTGTGCGTGTAAGGTCACAGCATTACCCATAGATCGGTCATATATGAACTCTGAGCTCTCTTCCGAGACGGTAAATAGCTGTCGATCACGAGTCCAATACGTGATCCAAGGCCATGGTGAATCACAGTCACATGCAGGCGCGCATGCGCGTATGTATAAACACGCGCCATGGATCTCACCAATACCAAGAAGCCTCGGCATAGTTTCTCTGCTCAAATATGAGGTCGCGCCGTCCGAGCTTCCTAGTCTGAGTTCTAACCTCATAATTATGTCCTGGATCCAGTCCATCGAGCTGCCCACTCAGCGATCTGTTCCCACCAGACTTTTGTAACCTTTTGTTCATGTGTGAAACATGAAGCCAATTTACGGTATATTTCTCTATAATTACATTCTTCTTTGTCTTTTAATTAACTCCCACAACCTGTATTTTCCTTGACCACCGTTGTCAGCACTCCTCTTCGGACCTGTCATTTCCCGACCCATTTCCTTCCATTTTTGGACGCCGGCTCTGTCCTCCTCGTATGTCGCGTTGCCTCGTCTTCTCACCACTAGCTCTTCCTTCTTCCTTCTTCCTTCTTCCTTCTTCCTTCCCCAGTCCTTTGACCTTTTCTATGCAACCCAGTGTCCTTCCTTCGTGCGTCACCTACCCGCACCGTCTTTCCTTCTTTTCAATCCTATTTCTTCCTTTCTTTTCTTCTCTACCTTTCCCTTCGCCTCTCCATTTGTTTTATCATTTCGCCTCTTCTGATCTTTATTAGCCTTGTTTTCCCTCACCATCCCTATAGTTTTCTTCCATTAATTACTATTTTCCATTCCTTTTACTCTAACCTTATAACCCTCTTCCTTCCCTCCTCACTCTTCCCCTTCCGCATACTTCAATTTATTTTGGTTCTCTGTCTTCTCATCTTATTTCTGTCCTCATTTTACTTCCTCTCTTTTAACCTCTATTCTTCATCAGTTCCTAAGTCCTTCCGCCTGTCCCATAAACTCCTGTCCTTTCTGTCAGCTTGTCCTCCCTTTAGAACATTCTCATAAGACAGAAGACTAATCTAAAAAAAAAAAAAAAAAAAAAAAAAAAAAGAATGTAAGAAGAAAAAAAATGCTTATGAGTTGCAACATCTCTCAATATGTTGTGGTGACCTCCTTAGATCTTAACTTTCCCTTCTCTTTGACTTCACTACTTCGGTGCAATACTATTCCCAGATATAGAGTCCTGGTAATGATAAGAAACTACCAAATCTTTTAGAAAAGGGGTTCCCAATCCTGATCCTGGAGTTCCCAAGATCGACATGAAGTTACCAAAATGGTCAACGGACCAAAAATCAATAATGTTTAATGGGGAACAGATGATTTAATTTAGCGTTGATATCATCTCCAGAAGACTAATAAACATTGATGCACGACAGAGCAAAAAGGTTAGAATACAGTGATTTGGAGTCCAGTCATGTATTTCCCCTTTTCCTTTGCAATTCCCTCCCCTGTTCTTTATCTCTCTCTTCAATGTAATTCGACCTTCCATTGACCCAGTTCGTTCGTCAACTAGTTCCCCCTTTTTCGCTCTCTCGGGTAAAAGCTTTATTTCATCCAAGTTGCCATTTATCAAGCTTTCCCTTAGGCTTATCGATCGCAATGCTCTCCTTTTTTGTTCACTATTGAACCTTTCACGCCCGTCTTCCTTCTTCTAATCCTTTCCTCTTCGGCGCTCAAACCATTTAATCCACTCCGGGTTGTAAACTCATTTATTTGAGTCATTTCTTTATTTTCTTTTCCCCAGTCATTCGCTGCCCTTAATCCATTTATTTCGTTTCTTTTCTCGTCAGATTTCCTTGGGTATTAACCAGTCTTGTCAGTGTAAAGACGCTGGGGAATTAGGGGGGATTTCATATTGATTTTGATATGTAATTACGTGCAGACAAAACACAAGGGCTGAAAGAGTTACACACACACACACACACACACACACACACACACACACACACACACACACACACACACACACACACACACACACACACACACACACACACACACACACACACACACACACGACTCGTGGCGCAGTGGTAGAGCTCCTGTCAGCCACGACGGCGCTCCGGGTTCGAATGCCGCCCAGGGCTGAAATATTTTCAGTATTAGTATCAGTATATATATATATATATATATATATATATATATATATATATATATATATATATATATATATATATATATATATATATTAATCTCGATTGAACATTATTGAGTATTATACTGATCCTGGAGTTTGTTTCTGAACTGTATCTGCATTTTTTTTTTATTATAATTATTTTTTTTTTTCACTATGCCCCAGGTAGTCGCTCTTTTTTTTCCGCGCACAAGTCTGACATAAGTTCAAGAATTTGTTGCCTCCGTTTGGTTTTACTTTTTTCATCTTCTTTTCGTGTTTTTCAAGTTTTCTTATTTGCTTTTTCCAGTTTATCGTCCTTTTCATTTTCAGAATCTGTACCCTGACAACCCTATTGGCCCGTAACTCGAGAGACCAAACATTGGTGTGTGTAAGACTTCAGAAACTGAAATTTATTGATGGCCGTAGACTTTGAAATATAGTATTTTATATAGACGTAAGGGTTTTGTCGAAAATCCATTTGCCTCTTCTGTGTTGGAGAATACTCCTTCTGAACTTGAAATTTCATGTCTTTAAAATGGTATTGTTTAGGATTTTTTTTTTTTTTTTTTTTTTTTTTTTTTTTTTTTACGATTGCTTGCGAGTAATGTACACTGTTATGGTAGCGAACGACTAAACTACTGAGCATTAACTTGAATTTTATTGAATTGTAGCAAATATAAAATGCTGAGTTAGTAATGACATAAGTAACACATAGGTCGAACACTTGTATTAAAAGAATCACATATATGTCTTATTTTGAATATGGCATTTTCTTTTATGTACTATTACAAATCAAAGCTTTCTCGTTAATGAGATTGTATACAAGAGATCGTAAGAGACTTAAGTGCTCACGTTCTCATTTTTAATCACGTAATGAAAAAGGGCAAAACTGATTGAAAACCAAAACAAAACAAAATAGAAACACAAGGTTCGCATATTATTGTTTTCCCGGCGAGGTGTCGCCGAGAGGCCTAACAGGAAATCTCGGTGCAAACTCCAAGTCGTATATAAACTAACCGATCACAGTTGCCCAAGCAGTTTTACGTCAGAGCTGAAAATCAAGGGAAAAAGTTCTTGTCAACTTTTTCGCTACAAGAACACTTCAGATTTTTTTTTTTTTTTTTTTTTTTTTTTTTTTTTTTTTTTTTTTTTTTTTTTTTTTTTTTTTTTTTTTTTTTTTTTTTTTTTTTTTTTTTTACTGCCTGATAGTTTCCTTTCTGCAAAAGACAGAACCATGCCCTTAAGAAATCAAGACAATCTTGATTAGCTCTTCAGCTTCGATGACGTTTCGTAATCTATTATGTTCAGCAAAACTCCAGCAAGTTTTATTCAGTTAAGATCGAGACCATACAATGAAGTGGTTTGAAGCTATTTCATTGAATCTAATAGCTACAGTGACACTCATAAGAAATTCTATTGTACAACCAGAACAACCAGGGGACCTAATTTTAAGAATAATAAAAACAAAAACATGAGACATAAGGACAAAGTGAATTTTCATACAACTCCTCAGAAGAAGATAAGAATATGCTAGACTTCTTTAAGAACAAGAGGAGAAATTCTCACTGAGAATATAAAAGAAAATATGAGATGCAAGATCAAAATTAATTTTCCTAAACTTGTCAGAAGCAGGTCAGAATGTGTAGAAGCTGAAATGAGAATCTTACAAATGGTTTACAAATTGTACCGTAAATTACATTTTATTCAGTCTCTAAATTGGATTATTTCACTTGGAAATTAAGCTCAAATAAATAAACAAACAAGACATTGTAGGACAAGGAAATCATCGTAAATTCCTCTTCTCCAGACAGATATTTTAGTCTGTTCTGACTTCATTTGGGAATGCTAAATAAGATTAATAACTTTAACTCCATTTAGACTCACAATTATAATTACAAAGAAAAGAGAAGGTCGGTATTTTTTTTTCTTTTTTTAATTATCTCTAATACTGAAAACAACGTTTCGAGAGACGTAAACGTGATATTCGGTAATATATATACGATGAGCTTATATGTCTGTCATATTTTTTATTACCAAGGTTTCCTTTTGTCATGTAACCTTGTGCTTACGAATGAAAAAAAAACATGTATAATTTGACTCAAAGTTACAGATTTAAAGGCGCTTTAACTTGCAGAGCTGCTTACCATTGCGGAGTAAATTGCGATACAAGACAAAAAGCTGCTTGAGAAGATGATTTGTAATGTTTCAGATCGAACGTCATTACATACAGAGGCAGTTCTTATGAGCCCATTTGTAAAAAAAATATTTCAAAATTCTTAAGCGTGAATAACTTTTAAGACTTGCTCAATTTAAAGGCGCCAGTTAAGCATGTTGCTAAGACCCTTTTTACACGTGGTTATTTTGCCCAAAATGACATATATATATATATATATATATATATATATATATATATGATGTAAGCGGAATAGGAAACACAGGAGTCTTGGTCTTGAGTGTATTCCTGACTAGTTTCGCATGTATGCTTTTTCAAAGGAATATATGAGTAAGCGGAATAGGCTCCTGTGTTTCCTATTCCGCTTACATCAACCTGTCAGAATGTCTCAACATATATATATATATATATATATATACATATATATATATATATATATATATATATATAAATATATAAATATATATATATATACATATATATATATATATATGCACATATATTATTTGACCTTGTTTAGCACAGGAAGTGGTTCTGTGCAAAGGAAAGAGTTGTCAAACACACATACTCCTCAAATATATCCCAGGTGTATTAGATAATACTCAGCTCATCAGAAAATATTGGTTAGATTGTTCAGGAACACAATAAGTTGTATATTAAGTGTGAAATGAAAATCCTATTGTAAAGGACCTTGTTATATTTAATGGACTTGACTAAAAGTACTCTTATTTCACCCTACTACTACATAAATGCATTTTTACTGTGGTGATGGTTGGGCCAATACAGTTTACTGTATGTTGCTTATTGCGGAGATAAAGAAAGGTACGAGATGTGTCATATGCACTAAGGAAGTATGAATCAGAAACATAAGAAAAAGTGGCTTAGAAGTTCAATCTTTTTTGTTACAGACAAGGTTCAGTATCAACAATGTGGCCCTTTCACAGGATGAATGGTATTGTACACAAAAAAATTTATACAATTATGTACGAGTACGTAATTTTATGTCAATTATGAAATCTCGGTTGTCGGCAATTGGTTATTATCAAAACGTGATTTAAACGTTTTTCAGTACAGGATGCTAAAAAAAAAAGTGTATGAAAAAGATGTAATATCGTCAGTGTCATCTAATTCATGATAGCAATTATCCTTGTGAGATTTAGTATCTGACACGTCATATACGACCACAATATGACCTTAGAGATAAAACCTAGTTTTTATAAGCACAAAACAAGGAAATTACATGGACTGTTTCTTGTACGGACGCACACTAATTCTCTCACATTACTCTGTCCAACAAAACAGCACTCTGAGGAAAGAGTCCACAGCTTCCAGACTTTCTACTGGTGTAAGTCAGGAACATTTCTTATTTCTGATTTTTCTACATTCTGAAAGAGAAAACACGCTAGTTCTCTCACATTACCCTGTTTAACAAAGCAACACTTTTGGAGAGAAGAGTCTTGAACAGTTCTTATTTCTGGTTCTTCTAAATACAAAACAATGAAATTACGGACGCCCATAAGTTCTCTCACATTACTCTGTCCAACAAAACAAAGCTTTTGGAGAGAAGAGTCTATTCCTTCCAGACTTTCTGTTAGTGTCAGCCTGGAACATCTCTTATTTCTGATTTTTCTACATTCTGAAAGAGAAAACATAATTTCTATTTCCTCATATTACCCTGTCCAACAAAGCAAAACTCTTGGAGAGAAGAGTCTACTGATTCCAGACTTTTTCTTCTGGTGTCAGTCTGGAACACTTCTTATTTCTGTTTTTTTTTTTTCTAAATACAAAACAAGGAAATTACGGACGTCCATTAGTTCTCTCACATTACCTTGTCCAACAAAACAACACTCTTGGAGAGAAGAGTCTATTCCTTCCAGACTTTTTCTTTTAGTGTCAGTCTGGAATATTTCTTATTTCTGATTTTTCTACATTCTGCAAGAGAAAACACAGTTCCCATTTTCTCACAGCTCACTTGTTTGACCGTTCCAAATCCATGCATTGCCCTTGACCTAGCGCCGCCGGTCGACTTTCTGTTCTTTTTCCTTTTTTTTCGTTTTTATGTTGATTATTCTTCCAGCCCTCATTTCCAATTCAATCTCCTTCCCAAATTCACCTGCTTCAGTCTTTTTTTATTCAATTTTTTTCCTCTTGCCTTTCCGTCCATTTCCGGTCACACTTGTTTCTGGTGGACCTGTCCCCTTTTTGTCTGTCTGTCTGTCTGTCGATCTTCTTTGGTGTGGACTCTCGTCGAAAGGTTTCACTTTCATAAGCTTCCCCAGGCGAAGAAATAGCAAAAAACATCAATTAGTGATTTCTCTTTTGGGAGGGGGGGGGGGGAGGAAGGTTCCTTGTTTCATTTGTCAGACAATTTTGTCACTTTGAATTCATTTTTCAGAATTTTGAGTTCATTTCATCTTTTTCCATTTTTCTCTCATGAAGTTATGAAAGAACAAAAGAGCGTAAGCTAATGATACATTTTGATTTACCTTCTTTTGCTGCCTTTTTACCTTTGCACTTTATTTCAGATTTTTTATGGATATTGAATTCGTAAAATGCATTTTGACACTGATCGGAATCGTCCCAATATTCTCTGTGCTGCAACCTTGGTGCAGAATCTTTGTCTTGTTTCATTTATTGAGAAGTTCTCAGGGTAGTCTTTTCGTCAAACGACACCTCGGCTTACTTGACCTTTCTTTTGTTTTTCTCTGTTTTATTTTCTTGTTTTTTTTTCTTTTCTTTTTTTTTCTTTTGTTATTTTCTCATATTTTTCTCATTTTTTCCTTTTATTTTTGTTTGTTCTTTTTCTCTCTGTTTATGTCTTTTCTTGTTTGTTTTTTTTGTTTTTTTTCTCTTTCTTTTGTTTTTCTTTTTGTTCTTACTTTCTTTTCTTTTTGTCTTTTTTTTTTTCCTTTTCTCTTTCTTTTTTCGTTTTGGTATTTTAATCGTTTTTTAAGTCGAAAATTTAAAATGTGTCCTATATTATCTCATGAAGTCTTACTGTGAAGAGTAGTGGCAACCTGTCTCATTCAAAATTCTAATATAAAAATATAATTTTCAGTCCAGTGTCCCATGGCTACTTTTACTTACATATTGAAATAGAAACACTTCAGAGCGCTCTACAATCTAGTATATGCTACTAAGTAAATTTACATTATTATTGCGTATAGAGATACTCAAATACCTCCAGTTACTACACACGGTAATCCATAGGACCCTATTCTTTTAACTACAGTATCTCAATGAAATCTATTTTTTTTTCTTCAGTTGTTACAAACCACTGACCTGTCGAGTTCTACTTCTGTTGTAGATTATTTCTTCATTCTACTTCTATTATAGTTTCTCTCTTCATTTTACTTCTGTTGTAGTTTCTCTCTTCATTCTACTTCTGTTGTAGTTTCTCTCTTCATTCTACTTCTGTTGTAGTTTCTCTCTTCATTCTACTTCTGTTGTAGTTTCTCTCTTCATTCTACTTCTGTTGTAGTTTCTCTCTTCATTCTACTTCTGTTGTAGTTTCTCTCTTATTCTACTTCTGTTGTAGTTTCTCTCTTATTCTACTTCTGTTATAGTTTCTCTCTTCTTTCTACATCTGTTGTAGTTTCTCTCTTCATTCTACTTCTGTTGTAGTTTCTCTCTTCTTTCTACTTCTGTTGTAGTTTCTCTCCTCTTTCTACTTCTGTTGTAGTTTCTCTCTTCATTCTACTTCTGTTGTAGTTTCTCTCTTTTTTCTACTTCTGTTGTAGTTTCTCTCTTCATTTTACTTCTGTTATAGTTTCTCTCTTCTTTCTACATCTGTTGTAGTTTCTCTCTTCATTCTACTTCTGTTGTAGTTTCTCTCTTCTTTCTACTTCTGTTGTAGTTTCTCTCTTCATTCTCTCTCATTCTTGTAACTTTCTCTCTATCTCACTTGAAGAACTAGAGTCTCCTGCCACCATCGTTCACGAACTTCTTCCTCAGCAGAGAAACCTTTGTTCTCCCATCTTATGGTCCTTCGGTGTGTTTCTACTGGCTACACTTGCCTTAGAGCCTCTGAATTTTATATAGTCGTCTATTTCCTTTCTTTAATACGCAACAGTTCTCTCTTTCTCTCTCTTTCTCTCTGTCTCTCTTTCTCACTTTCTCTTTCTCTTTTTCTCTCTCTTTTTCTTTCTTGCTTTCTCTCTCTCTCTCTCTCTCTCTCTCTCTCTCTCTCTCTCTCTCTCTCTCTCTCTCTCTCTCTCTCTCTCTCTCTCTCTCTCTCTCTCTCTCTCTCTCTCTCTCTCTCTCTCCCCTCTCTCTCTCTCTTTCTCTCTCTCTCTCTCTCTCTCTCTCTCTCTCTCTCTCTCTCTCTCTCTCTCTCTCTCTCTCTCTCTCTCTCTCTCTCTCTCTCTCTCTCTCTCTCTCTCTCTCTCTCTTTTTCCGTTTATTTTGTTTGTTTTCTTCGTTATTATTATTTCTACGCCTACATTTTTTACGAACCGAAAGGTTTCCAATCTGTGTAACTTTTCCACTGCCGCACATTGGAACAAAGTTAAATATTTCTACACTCATTATCCGAAGTATCTGTTGCTTCTCAATCCTTCTTGTTTTAGTCACACCAATCTCTTGTATTATTTCATTCCTTTTTTCCCCCCAAGTCAGAGATATCTCTCTTTAACTTGCACACTACTGGACGCATATTTTACTGACCCACCTTTTTCACATTCAGAGATGCCTGATTCAACCGAACGCGTAATTACAGATTATTCAGTGGCTGCAACACACGGAGAAGACTGCAATGGATCTGTCATGGAGAGCTTCTGGCCCCCCGAAGGTCACTCGTCTTCCTCGGCGTCTCCATTGTCATAAGTTTTTGATCATTTATGTTCAATAGTAGCAGCGGTAGTATCACAACCACAACCACAACCACCACCATCACCACAACTACCACCACCACAACCACCATCAACACAACCACCACCACCACCACATCCACCATCACCACAACCACAACCACCACCACCACCACATCCACCATCACCACAACCACAACCACCACAACCACCACCACATCCACCATCACCACCACCACAATCACAACCACCCTCACTAGCCAGAGGTACCTGACCTTACTTCTTATCTATCGTTCGTTAATGACATATCTCATTCCCATTACTTCGCGGACCACCGCCTACCCGATCACTCTTCGTTCTTTAATGATTCAGGATCCATGACGTCACCCACGGTGTCATATTTCCTTTGCTTGAAGCATTTTATTAAATCCTGACATTCTCTTGTACCTTAAAATCCTTTTATTTATTCTGTATTACCTCCATACACACATAATTTGTAATTTCATCTTCTATGTTTAGGTGTTTCATTCCCATTCCGAGTCCTATTTTTT
>NC_134787.1:60701750-60706750 GCF_046742065.1 Oratosquilla oratoria
ATAATTACAGTAGAAACTGAAAGAAGGTAATCGACATTCAGCATTGCAAACGTATACGTACAATACTTTACACTACATCTTTACCACAAAACCACACACGTCTACCGTAATTATTTAGTGATATACCATATTGGTAGGTGACCGGGACGTGAAACACCCAATTTGGCTACACACACACAGTGCAATTCAAAGAAAATATAAAATCCTAGAACAATATCTCGCTCTAAATGTACTAAATTCCAGCAAACACTAAACTTTTTACTCTCGCGTAACCTTTAAGATAAATTGCATGTCTCAAGGAACCCCTGAAAAAAGAAAAAAAAAATCGTATCCCATATATTTCTCGTTTCATTTTCATCGTCATAATAGGTTAGATAGGATGATGTCTATATTACATGATTACAATAACCAAGAATATGTCGTGCGTGTTTAATTATATTACGTATATGAAATTAAATAAAAAATTAAAAGTGCATTAGCTTATCTCACTTGTTCTCACGGAACCCTTTGGGACCTTTTGCGGAACCTTAGGGTTCCGGGGAACCCTGGTTGGTTGAGAGACAATGATCCAACTGGACAATCTCCACAAGGGAACCAATCAGCGACCTATCCTGACCTATCACTGTGCTCAGCCTCACTCCAACCAAGAACGACATTGGAAACCATTCACGACATTCCCTCAGATAGTTTCTCCATAAAGATTACAATAGAACTAGTAGGAAGGACAAAACCCAAGAAAGAGATACTTCCCAGTATCTATCAATAGATTAAACAGAAAGGGAGTTCTCTAGGACCGTATAGAAAAAAATTCCTAGAATTCTGTTTCTAAAAGCTATAGAAAATACGATCTCAACGATACACTAGAAAAGAAACAATTAAAACAAATAATAAAAAAAGCCGCAAAGGAACACACACGCACACACACACACACACACACACACACACACACACACACACACACACACACACACACACACACACACACACACACACACACACACACACACACACACACACACACACACACACACACACACACACACACACACACACACACACACACGTACACATACACACGCGCACGTACACATACACACGCGCATGTACACACACACACGCACACACACACACACACACACACACACACACACACACACACACACACACACACACACACACACACACACACACACGCACGCACTTTAAAAAACACACAACAAAATATCAAGAATAGTAACAGGATGCACTAAAACTACTCCAATAGACTTGTACACACAGAAACCAAAATCCTCACCATAGAAGAGCACATGAAAATGACAGACATATAGTTCTACTTCAAGCCTCCAAACCCGCCTATCGCTCCCACCACGCTGGTAAAGCTGAACCAACTGAACGGAACAAACAGCATTGTACCAGCTGCACACGGCTGAGGCATATGCACCAATCTACCACCTGTACCTCAGAACATATAGGCACTCAGAACCACAAAACAAACACTCCACCTGATTCCCTCCAGACATGTGTCCAAATGAGAATTTTCTCGACAAGCAAGACCCTACGTTGGCAGGAATGCATCCGGGTCGTTACTCAACATTGGGACAGTACCAACACAGAATAGCCTTAGGCAGGGGCTCAGATTGGTTTGGATGTAATCACTACACAGAAGACAGAGCACCTTATCCTACACTGCCCCTCTCTCCTCTCACCAAGAGAAGGACACAATAACTCTTCCTTGGGTAACAATTCAGTCAGTCCTGTGGAGGTTGCTGGTTACCTGGAAGAACCCTGGGTCTCCCTCAACACAGACCTGAGGCAACGGATTTATTAATTGCCGCTGCAGATATTCTTGTATCAAGAAATTGTTTTATATAGTCTGTAATACGGCTCATAGTATTTGATTTTTTGTGAGTTGTATCGTGGTAAAATATATTGGATTTAATGCTATAGAAATTGTCGTGGACAACTTTAATGAAGTTTCTGAAAGGTTCCTGCTAAACTTTCATGAAGTTTTGACTTTAGTAATATTACTCTTCTTCATTCCTTTGGCAGTTGTCAAAGAACTCATGAAACCATTTGAAGACGCGACATTGAAGTATCTTTCATTGGACTTGTTGGTAGTCTTTTGGTAAAATTTTCTTTTGCTTTATCACTTTTTCCTCACCTTTGTGTGTATACTTGAAGCCACTATCAAGGAATTGATGTCTTTTTGTATTGACCTCAATAGTTTAAATCAAAGGCGACAAATTAACCTATTTCACCGAAATTAGTCACCTTTGCCTGTATATTCGAAGAGTCTGGGAAACTGAAACCTTCTTACATTGTGTAACATAAAACCACTGCATAGTCTATTATCATTAACATTGTTGTTGTTGTCGTCTTCATCGCCGTTGCTGTTATTATTATCATGTTTGTTGTCACTACCGTTGTAGTCGTCGTCGTTGTCGTCGTCGTTGTAGTCGCCTTTGTCGTTGTAGTCGTTGTCGTTGTCGTCGCCTTTGTCGTCGTCGTCGTCGTCGTCATTGTAGTCGCCTTTGTCGTTGTAGTCGTTGTCGTTGTCGTCGCCTTTGTCGTCGTCGTCGTCGTTTTTGTTAACCTCATTGTTATTATTTCTTATTCGTCTTGGAGTGCCTGCTTTCAACCTTGATGTTTACGTCTACAAATTCCCTTCGAGATTTTTCTGTTTTCCTTTCTTCTTCTCATTATCGTTGTGCCTTATTTTCCACACCTTGTTTATTTTTCTTTCCACGGGAACGTGCCCTGGTGATATATTTTCCTGCTATCTTAATGTCTGTTTCTTAACAGTTCTTTTCTAGTGCAAGTGTGCTAATATAACGTTTCTTTATTTTTTGTCTTTCGTTCGCTCCTTCTTCTCTTAAACCTCCTACTTCTGTTTGTTGATTTTTCTTTCCTCCATTTTAGTGTCATTCTTCTTCCTCCCTCCACCCTCTCAATTCTCCATAACACCCTTCTTTATATCGTCGGCTTAAACTCTCTCATTTCCTCCTAAATTTCTATATTTTTATTTCTTCTCCTTCTTTTTCATCTTCTACATCTTCATCTTCTTCATTTTTTCCTTCTCCCCTTCTCCCCTTTTTCCCTCTTCCTCCTCCTCCTCGTCGGCTTCCTCCTCCTCCTCGTCGTCTTCCTCCTCCTCCTCGTCGGCTTCCTCCTCCTCCTCGTCGTCTTCCTCCTCCTCCTCGTCGTCTTCCTCCTCCTCCTCCTCCTCCTCCTCCTCCCCCTCCTCTTCCCCCTCCTCCTCCTCCCCCTCCTCCTCCTCCTCCTCCTCCTCCTCCCCCTCCTCTTCCCCCTCCTCCTCCTCCCCCTCCTCCTGGTCGTCGTCTTCCTCCTCCTCCTCCTTCTCCTCCTCCTCCTCCTAGTCCTCCTCAGCCTTCATCTCCTCCACTTGTACATATACCCTACTCTACCTTCTTCAATATACTTTTCGCTCGGTCCTTTAAACATATTTCTTCTTTCTTTCCCAATTTCTCCTCTCAGTATGTTTATTTTTTTCCTTTGGTGTTCTGCCCGTCCTTCGCTCTCCCTCCTCTTTTGATTTCTATTCAGTCTCGTTCTCTCTTTCGTTTTCGCCAAAAAATCTTTTGTTGGCCACGTTTCCTGAAGTAGGACTCACGGAGCCGTTGTCCGTCGATTTCTTCTTTCTCTTCTTTATCTCCCTTCCGTTTCTCTTCCTACATTTCATCTTTTTTGCTATTTTTCTTTCTTCTCCTCCTCCTTATTTATAATTTCCCTCCTCCTCCTCCTCCTCCTCCTCCTCCTCCTCCTTCTCCTCCTCCTCCTCCTCCTTATCTATAATTTCCCTCCTTCTTCTCCTCCTCCTTATTTATAATTTCCCTCCTTCTTCTTCTCCTCCTTATTTATAATTTCACTCCACTCCTCCTCCTTATTTATAATTTCCCTCCTTCTTCTCCTCCTCCTCCTTATCTATAATTTCCCTCCTTCTCCTCCTCCTCCTCCTTATCTATAATTTCCCTCCTTCTCCTCCTCCTCCTCATTTATAATTTCCCTCCTTCTCCTCCTCCTCCTTATCTATAATTTCCCTCCTTCTTCTCCTCCTCCTTATCTATAATTTCCCTCCTTCTCCTCCTCCTCCTTATCTATAATTTCCCTCCTTCTTCTTCTCCTCCTAATTTATAATTTTCCTCCTTATTTTCATTCTCCCAACTTCTTATTATACCTTTGTTTTCGTCATTCTCTTCATTCTTCGCCTCTTCTTTTCCTCCTTTTTCATCATCTCACTCATCTCCCTTCTTTTGCAAATTAATTTTCTCTTCTTTGTCATATATTTCTACTCGCCTTTTTTCTATTTAATCCTCTTCTCTACCACTTCCATCTCGTCATTCTTTCCTTCCTTGTTTCTTTATTTCCTTGACTCTTCTTTTGGTCCTATTTATGCTCATTATCCTTCTCAGTTAATCTGTCGTACATCACCATTGTCATCCACGTCAACATCGTCGTCGTTGTCGCCATCTTTCTCCCTCAACTCCCTTCTCATCGTCGTCATCGTCGTCGTCTTTGTCATGATCATCATTGTCGTCGTCGACGTCGTCGTCATCATCGTCGTCATCATCATCGTCGTCGTCGTCGTCATCATCATCATCATCATCATCATCATCATCATCATCATCATCATCATCATCATCATCATCATCATCATCATCATCATCATCATCATCATCATCATCATCATCATCATCATCATCATCGTCGTCGTCGTCATCGTCATCGTCATCGTCATCATCATCATCGTCATCATTATCATCATCAATCAATATTAGTCAATCTTCTACTACTACTACTACTACTATTACTACTATTACCACCTTTACAACTACTTCTGCTACTACTACAACTACCTCTACAACTACTTCCGCTGCTGCTTCTACTTTTCTTTCTACTTCTTTGCTTTTCTATCCTTTTTATTTTTCCTTTTTTACTGCATTTATCTTCATTACATACTTTCGCATTCTTTCCCCTTCGCA
>NC_134787.1:60711750-60721750 GCF_046742065.1 Oratosquilla oratoria
ATATATATATGTGTATATATATGTATGTATATATATGTGTATGTATATATATATATATGTACATATACATATATATGTATATATATGTAATATGTGTATGTATATATATATATATATATATAATGTATATATATATATGTATATATATATGGATATATGATATATATATATGTATCTATATATATGTATGTATATATATGTATGTATATATGTATGTATATATGTATGTAAAATATGTACATGTGTATATATATATATATGTATATACATATGTGTATATATATATATATATATATATATGTGTATATATATATATATATGTATTTATACATATATATATATTTATATATCCTCTTTCCTTTCTCTTCAATCCCTAACACCTTGGTACCATCTGTTCCACAGATCTTTTTTCAGCAAACCCATTCCTTTTTTTATTTTTTTTTCTTATATCCCTTTCACGCTTCCTTTACCTACTCATACCATTTCGCCTCCAATCCAATTCTTTCATTTATTCGTTTCCCTCCTCCTGTTTTGTTTCTTTCACAGTTCTTCTTTTTCATCCCACTCATCTTTATTTAATAAGTTACGTAATTTCTTCGTTCTGTTCTTCTTTCTCTTTCTCATCCGAGCTTCTGACCTTTTTCGCTTCTCTTACGCATTTCTCTTTCTCTTTCTAATAGTTTCTACCATCGCCCTGATTTCTCTTTCTTCTTTCACTCAACTCTTTATCCCTTTTCCTTTGACTCTCTTTCATCATTTTTTTTTCTTCTCTGTAAGGGGCATCGTCCTAGCCTTCCGATAGGAGGAGTTTGTGACGTTAAACCATCACTATCACATTTGAAAAATCTCTTGATAGTATTGAGTGCAGGTTTTATTTCCTTATTCTTATGGATTTATTATTGTACGGACCACATCACATAGCGGAGTTTCTTGTCATAAGAACATAAGAACATAAGAATGAAGGAGACTGCAAGAGACCATAAGGCCTACACTAGGCAGCTCCGTATTCATCACTACCTGTCATCCCCATCTAAAGTTGTCTAATCGTTTCTTCAAATAAGTGATAGCTTCGGCGCTTACTACATGGTTACTAAGTCTATTCTATTCGTCGACCAGTCAGATGACTAATCTTCATTCGTAAACGGAGGATGATCACTTTGAACTACTTTACTTATGTTCTGCTGTTCAGTGTCTTCCTTATCACGTCCGTGCTTCTATCTCTTAATTGCAAAATAGGAAATTAATTATCTCTGAGGATGTCTGATGGTGAGTGCCTACGCTAGGAGACGCTTATCTGCGTCAAAATCGGTCACTTTTGACCTACGAGGCTTGGACTTCTGTGACAAGTAACTGTCATTGCTGGGGATTGGAGAGAAGTTGCGGGATTCGAACCTACAAAAAAAAAAAAAACCGGAAGTGAGTCCAGCATGTTTCTTGTTACAAGACAGAAGTGTTGGTTATTGTTAAAAATCAAATCTTTGCCACTGTGCCAAATTTACTGCCTTCCCTCCCTCCCAAATTTTTACATCGACCTCGCCCTTCCCCCTCTCTGCCACCCCTTCTTTATCATCTTCCTTTCTCGTCGGAATTGTTTGTGTCTCACTGATCCCCTTACAAGTGATTTAAAAGGACGATAGGATAAATTTGAATTGGTTTTTAGATGTAATAAGTCATCGCAGAAAGACCATGAAATTATGGTTTGTAAAGATCTAGGATTGTTACAACATTTTCACGAAGCATTTTTAGCAAAAACGAATGAAAGCATTAAGATTTTTTATATCAAACCTCAAAAATTATCTTATCACTTAGCAGGAGATAATAACATAATTGATATCCTGAGAAATAATTATCACACCATTAAAGAATTGTGACTGAAATACAATAACGCGAAAGACTATTTTCCTGAATGAATCGAAATTAATTAACTAAAAAGAAAAATAGTGTACATTCATGTATAGAATATCGAAATATCTTTATGTTCCAATAATAAAAATGTAGTCTTATTTATGTGTTTCAAATTTTGTGTATCTATCCATCAATCTAAATGTTCTCTTTGTCACCCTCTGAATATTTTTCGTCATCTATTAAACTGCTTTCCTATCTATCTGTCTGTCTATCTGTATCAATTTCAATCTTCAAAATGGTCGATATTTGAAATAGATGAAATAATGTCTGAGCTAATATAGCTTCAACATAATTTCTTTCAGGCATTCCATTAATCTTCGTTTTGGCCTAAAAATCATGTTTGTATGTATATTCAGATATATTGACGTGCTACTAAGTTAAATGCTTGATAAATGAAGAATATTTACTCAATAAAAAAAATCAGTTCTATAAAATTTCGATAGGAAGCGAGCTTGATATCTAGAAATATCTGCAATATTCTTTTATTTCATCCAAATTTTCCTAATGTAATAGAGTACTCTGAAAGGAAAGTGTTATGTTTTTCGTGTCAATATTTACACGTTAGTGATAAAACGTGTTTCGATAGAGTTTTATTGCCGTTCTTCCTTTATATGTGCGATGCAAACAAATGGAATAACTCACTTGATGTTGTAAATGGCCGTAACCAAGGAAAAAAAGTCGTACAAATTGACTGGACAACTTTAAGAGTAAACGCGTGGTGATACTGTAAGACTGTATATCTCTTGATATTATGAACTTTTTCATTCCTTCTTTTTCTTTAAGATTTTATACTCTCCTCCGTTGTACACAATTAAGTGATCCTCTCTTTCTATTACATTCGCAGGCTTCGTACAATCCTATAATTTCATTTCCCACCTTTTTCGTGCATACTTCCATGCCTTTCACCCCTCTGTTTCTCTCTTTCTCCTCTTTTCGCTTTTTTTTTTATCTACGTCTGGTACTCCTGCTCTTATCATTATTTATTCTTTTCTTTCTTTTCTGAATGGTTCAGCTTTTTTTTTATTTGCGTCTGGTACTCCGCCTCTTATCATTATTTATTCTTTTCTTTCTTTTCTGATTGGTTCAGCTCTGTCTCTCTCACTCTCTCTCTCTCTCTCTCTCTCTCTCTCTCTCTCTCTCTCTCTCTCTCTCTCTCTCTCTCTCTCTCTCTCTCTCTCTCTCTCTCTCTTCATCTGTCTACTCATCTATCTATCAATCATTCTGTTTGTCTACCCACATCTTGCTTTCGCTTTGTCACCTGTTAAACATATGGTTCATTTCTCAATTAACTCGAAAATGCTCTCTACTCATTACAGCTATATTTCTATATCATTCTTATATATATATATATATATATATATATATATATATATATATATGTGTGTGTGTGTGTGTGTGTGTGTGTGTGTGTGTGTGTATATATGTGTATATATGTGTATGTGTGTATATATATATATACATATATCTATATATATATGTATGTAGGTGTATTGATCTCACCTTCTTTTGTTCATTTTTCCTTCTTTTTCTTTTATTATTCTTTCTTCTCCTTTTATTCTATTCTTCTCTGTGCCCCTTCACGTTCAGGATCTTGTTTTACTGTATTCCTCTTCCTTTACTCTCTCATCTTTCTTTACCTTTCATTTCTCTCTAGTCAATTTTACTTTCCCGTCTTCCTCCTTTGTTGTTCTGTTATTCTCCTCAACCTCTTTGCAATTGCTCCTCTTTTACTCTCCCTTGTGTCATGTTCGCCTGACGCTCTAGATCAGCGTTTCTCAACCTTTTTACCATTGCGTAACCTTTAGAATAAATTGTATGTCTCAAGGAACCCCTGCGCAAAAAAAACACTAATATAACATATCTTTCTCATTTTGTTTTCATCGTAGTAATAGGTTAGATAGGATGATGTCTATATTATATTATTAAAATAACCAAAAATATGTCGTTCGTGTTTGATTTTATTAGGTATATGAAATTAAGTAAAAAATCAGAATGTATTAGCTTATCTCACTTGCTCTCGCGGAACCCTTGGGGAACTTTAGCGGAACCTTAGGGTTCCGGGGAACCCTGGTTAAGAAACGCTGCTCTAGATGATATCAGCTGAGCATTCCGTTTAGTGCACGAGAGTCCTAAATTCGAATCCCCGAGGTGGACGCACCAAAGCATCATAAGTAAGCACTACGTATGTTTACACCTCATCAGGCTCGCCTGATATCAGGAACAGACAATACACAGAAACATAATCAATGTAGTGTGTATGATCTACAAAATACCACGTTGTCTAGCTGATCTTCATCGAAATTGGGGCTGTACATAACGCCATGTGACAGGATATAACGACCTTGTGTTCTTCTTATTTTTCCTAATCCCCGTTTTCTTTGTTTTCTTTACATCTCGTCAACCTCTCCCTCCTCTTTCACTCTCCTTCCATTTCTTTGATCCTTCCCATGCCTTTTGAGTTTTATTATTCCTTGTCATCATTTTCTTGTTTGATCTTCTGTTTCCCCTCTAGTCTATCCTGCTCTCACTCCCACATTCCCTTTCTTCTCTCTTCTTCTGCCACCTCTTTTTCTCTTCCATATCCTTTACTCCTTCTTCCTCTCTCAACCCTATTTCTTTCCCCTTTCTTCCTTCTACTTCTCTATTTCCTACCCCTCCCCTTCCCCTCCCCTCATCATCCTCCTCATCGTCATTATCGTCCTCTCTTTCTCTCTTTAATTCCCCCTCCGTCTCTTCCTCTTTATTCTCCGTCTTCTCTTTCTCTTCCCGTGGATTTTTTTTTTATTACTTCTGCCTATACACCCTTCTCCTTTCCTACTTTTTGTTCACCTTTCCTTCCCAATCCAACTCACTCTTTTATTTCTCCCTCATCGTCCTCCTCTTCCTCCTCTTCTTCATCCTCCTCTTCCTCCTCCTCTTCCTTCTCCTCTTCCTTTTCCTACCTCTCCTCCCCTCTTCTCCTATCTATCCTCCTCTTCTTTCTTACCTACCTCCTCCTCTCTTTTCCTCTTTCTCCATTTCCTTCTCGACCTTTTTCTCATACCTCCTTCTTCCTCTTCTTCCTCCTTTCCTCTTTTTCCTCGTTCTCCCCTTCCTTCTTCCTATTCCCTTCCTTCCATTTTTATTCGTCTCCTTTTACTTACCCTTTGACCTCCTCTTCTCTTTCATCTTCTCTTCCACTTCTTCCCCTCATTCTTTTATCTTCCTTTCGTTCCTCCCTGCCCTTCTCTTCTCCTCTTCCTCGTCCTCTTCCTCCTCCTCTTCCGTCCTACTCCTCCTTACTCCTCCATCTCTCCTTCTCCTCCTTCTCGTTCTCCTTCTTACAACTCCTTTCCCCCCCTTTTCATCTTCTTTTTGTCTCCTTACTCTTATCACCCCCACTGGCTTGACTTTCAATTTTCGTCTGAGCTTCACTGCTGCTGATATACAGTACTGTGCCTAAGGCAGCCTCATTCCCCCCCCCCATTCAACTTTTTCCAACTTTCTTTCCATTGGCTTCAAGAATAGTACACCTCTTCTCGTCTCTCCTTCTCGTCGTCCTTCTTTTTCTCCCAACAATGCTCATTTTCTTTTCTGTTCGTTTCCGTCTCTAACTACTCATTATGTCTTTGTTCCTTCTCCCCTGATTCTTTGTTTTTCTTCGTCATTTTTCTTTATTTTTTCCTCTTTCTTCTTCTTCTTCTTCTTCAGCTTCTTCTTCTTCTTCATCTTCTTCGGCTTCTTCATCTTCTTCTTCAGCTTCTTCATCTTCGGCTTCTTCATCTTCTTCTTCTTCTTCTTCTTCTTCTTTTTCTTCTTCTTCTTCAGCTTCTTCAGATGTTCTTCTTCAATTTCTTCTTCTTCAGCTTCTTCTTCTTCAGCTTCTTCTTCTTCTTCAGCTTCTTCTTCTTTTTTTCTTCTTCTTCAGCTTCTTCAGATTTTCTTCTTCAATTTCTTCTTCTTCAGCTTCTTCTTCAGCTTCTTATTCTTCTTCTTCAGCTTCTTCAGCTTCTTCTTCTTCAGCTTCTTCTTCTTCAGCTTCTCCTTCTTCAGCTTCTTCTTCTTCAGCTTTTCTTCTTCAATTTCTTCTTCTGCTTCTTCTTCAGCTTTTCTTCTTCAGCTTCTTCTCCTCTAGCTTCTTCTTCAGATTCTTCTTGTTCAGCTTCTCTTCTAGCTTCTTCTCCTTCAGATTCTTCTCCTTCAGCTTCTCCTTCAGCTTCTATTCCTTCAGTTTCTTCGGCTCCTTCTTCTTCTGCTTCTTCTTCAAGTTCTTCTTCTTTAACTTCTTCAACTTTTCAACTTCTTCTTCGGCTTCTTCTTCAGCTTTTTAGCTTCTTCTTCTGCTTTATTAACCTCTTCTTCAGCTTCTTTAGCTTCTTCTTCAGCTTCCTTATCTTCTTCTTGAGCTTCTTTAGCTTCTTTAGCTTATTCCTTAGCTTCTTCAACTTTTTCAGCTTCTTCTTCAACTTCTTCAGTTTCTTCTGTCACTTTTATTACAAGAACTCTTCAGCTCGATATTGTCACCAAGGATAGAAGCACTGTTTCTTGCTGACAGAGTCCCCACCCCGTTATTTGTTTCTCTTCTCTTCCCCTTTGTACATCCCATACACTAACTTTTCACGGAACATTTCTCCATTTCCTGTCATCCTTCCCCTCCTTCAAAGCCTTCGCCATCTCCTGTTCTTCCTGCTTTACATAGACTTCCCCTTTCCGGGCCGTTTATACCTCTATATCTATCTCTATCTCTACCTCTATCATTTTGCTTCTCGCAACCTTCTCCCGTTCTTCTCCTATTCCATTCCTCAGACCTTTTAGTCTCTCCTTTCCTCTCACGACGTCTTGCCTCCTTTCTCTCTCTCTCCCTCCCACTAACGGCCACTGTTTACAGCCACCATTGCCATCTCCTATCCTGTTCCAGCCAAGAGCCAATTCCAGTCTTCCCTGACCTCTGCCGCTTTTAACAACTTTCCAGGATCTTTTCTTGTGCCCTCCCCCTTCCCCCCCTTCCCCCTGATCCTTCTCCCCACCCCCTCCCGTGCTTTCCTTATAGAGACCAAGTCCACTCTTCTCGAAGAAGATATTGTATAAAGGCACTTGTAACCAGCGATTCAATTCATGGGGATATTACCGTGCCTATGAGATAAGGACATTGAGTTGGTAATAGGGAGGTTCATGGAGAATAAGAGATTTGAGGGACGGAACTTCAAATTGATTAGCATTCCTCTTTTATTGAAGAATACTCCCTAGTCATAAAAGACCCTTTGAAGAGGAGGAAGAGGAGGAGAAGAAGAAGAAGAAGAAGAAAAAGAAGGAAAAGAAGAGGTGGTGATGGTGAACGTGATGATGATTATGATGTCGGTGATGATGATGATAATGGTGGTGGTGGTGATAATGATGGTGGTGATGATGATAATGATGATGATGATGGTAGTGGTGATGATGATGATGATGGTGATGATGATGATGATGATGATGCCGCCGTCACCACACTCGCCGCCGCTTTGGAATAAGAAAAAAAACGAGGAATGTGGAGATAGAAAGTGGAAATAGGCAGAAGAAAGGAAAGCAGAGGAAGAAAAACAATAAGAAAAACAAGAAAATCAAAGCATAGAAAAAATATGATTATAATAAAGGTTATTCTGTACACAAAAATAATTATTGTGGCTGTGGTGATAGTGGTGGTGACAGCAATGATGGTGATGATGATGATGATGATGTTAATGATGAATATTACAAAATCATGAGGAGGAGGAAGAGAAAGAAGAAAAATAATTATATGAAGATATCGAAGTCTGAGTAGGTGGAGTAGGATAAAGAGACTACGGAGAGCTTTTATAAGTTTTTATTTGTCACATATTCTCCTTTCCAGCTTCCACGGTTTCCTTATACTGTTTCCCTGTTTTCAGTTTCTTCTGCACTGCCTTTCATGCCACGTTAATTTAATCAAATTATCTTAATCTTAAATCTCTTCCGCAAGTCTCTCTCTGGCTTAGTATATTTTCATTAACTTATACTTTGTTATCCTTTCTTCTTTACAGCTCTGTCTTTCTTTGTCCATATCTCCAGTCACTTACCCAATTGCTCACCCATAGATTGTTTGGTATACGAGCACTGAGCTCTCATCCGGGAGGGTAATAGCCGTTGATTGAGGGCCGTATTTTTCAACCCTTTCGCCAGCCCTAGCGATCACTAGAAAGAAGAATTCTATTAACTTTGTTAATTATAGTTACGGAAAATATTGTTAGGTTTTGTAGATAAGCTGATAAGCCAAATACACTTAACTAGAACATCAGGTAAAACTCTACCTTCTAATGGTAAATAGCATTCGGCAGAGTTGTTGGAAGGTTGAAAAATACGGCCATGAGAACCTAGCACGTGATCCAAGCCTATAGTGAAAAGCATCTGACCACACTCCTGGTCCACAGTATGTATTACAAAGGATTACAAAGGCGAAGAATGGCGACATGAGACTTTTTGGTTCATAACTAGGTTGGATGCGAAAAAAATTATAATAATGATAAATATATAAAAACTACAATAATATATATAATAATAGATAGAATAAATAAGTGCATCGGTATAGTTAACTAATAAACAAACAAGTAAATAGTAATTCATAATAAATTGACAGATAAATAATAGTAAATAAAAATCAAGCAAATAATAATAAACAGACAAATAATAACAAACAAACAAACAAAGAAATAATATTAAATAAATGGCAGGCATTACATACTAACCCAAAAACCATTGCATTGGTTAGCGGGAGCAAATATAGGCTCCCTATCCTCAAAAAAAGCATGTTAGCGTTAACCAAAATAAAATATTTAGGTTCAACTAAAAGCTTTAAAAACCTTATGTATTATCCGGTCATGTCACAGTATACCGCTAGTGTAAAGTATACCTTTTGTATAAGCAGAACAATGAGAAACGATAAATCTCTCCTACGTTCATATTTAGCAAGCTTTTGATACTGTAGTTGATGTTGTTACCATAGAATTTTATATGGAGGTCATGTTTTTGGAGATCCACCAATCAAGGGCCAGGAAGGACCTGTCCGGATGGTGTTCAGCCAATAGGAGTCGCTACAGTTATCCCAGCACAATTCTAAACTGTTGTAGTCCAACCTTGATTAAAAAAGATAATGATAAACTGATTTATTTTATTTCATTTCACAAACTTCCCCACCTGCCCATTAGGAGGCTACAACGGTGCCCCTTACAGAGGAGTTAGTAGCGTGGAATTTAATTAATCTTGTCCTTCAACTCGCCAATGGCAGGGTTCGAACAGCCATCCCCTCGACCTATGTCGAGAATAACAACGACTTAACCCGCTCGGACAGCGATCTTTCATAATGATAGTTACATAGAATAATATATACTGTAGATAAGTAGATAAATGAAAAAATAAGTAAATGAATAAACAGATAAATGATTAGATAAATAAATAAATGAATAAATAGACATAATAATCATCAAGATTAATTTATATGTCCTTTGCTTTATTTTCATATATATTTTCTTTTCAACAGTTTTCGAAGAAAGAAATGTAGATGAAAATATTACAAATAAAAATTATTCAAAGCAATATTCTGTGCTCTTTTTGCCGTTCATTTGAAATATACAATAAGAAAGAGAGAAAAACTCGTCTCGGTAACTAACGAAAGCAAAGGTGGCATGAGAGGAAACCATTTCATTGGCTGCAGAAAATCATGAGCGAACACGAAAGACCCATGATTGGTCGGAAGCTCTCTGCAACTTTGATAAGTCCCTCTGAAGAACAAAAGAAATCTCCCGCGAGAGACAAGAGTTAAAGCATTTTGGTCGAGACATCTTCGATATACACTGACTCAAGGTTACCAGAAGGTAACTTAGATTATGTTCGTATTACTTTTAGTGACATATGTGCTAGTGTGGATCATTTACGAAGTGTTTCGTCATCCTTATCGTTATCTTTCTCTTTTTCTTCCTTTCCCCATCGCTCTTTCTCCTTACTCTCTTTCTCTTTTTTTCTCTCCTATTCCTCCTATTCCACTTATTATTCTTCCTTTTCCTCTCCTTCTGCTTTATCTCTTTTCACTTTTAATTCCTCCTTCTTAACCACTTTCTCCCATATT
>NC_134787.1:60729250-60731750 GCF_046742065.1 Oratosquilla oratoria
CTTCCCGGATCCTTTATCCTCAGGCGGGGTCCGGTCCCCCCTTTCCCGATGGTGCGTTCTCGACCCTTTTTACTTCCGCCCTCCAATTCACGGCTCTCGTCCCCCTTCTCTTGTTGCTTGCCTTCTTTGTCGATGTCTGCACCCTGCCTTCTCGCTACTTCCATTTGTTCCTTTTCCTCCTCCTACTTCTCCTTCTCCTCCTTCCTTCTCCACTACTACTACTACTACTACTACTACTACTACTACTACTACTACTACTACTACTACTACTACTACTACTACTACTACTGCTGCTGCTGCTCCTACTACTACTACTACTACTCCTCCTCCTCCTCCTCCTCCTCCTCCTCCTCCTCTTCCTCCTCCTCCTCCTCCTCCTCGTTCTCTCTTCTCTCTTCTCCTCCTCTCCGCTTCTCCACCACCTCCTACTACTACTAATGCCCCTTCTCCTCCTCCTCCTCCTCCTTCTCTCCTCTCCTCCTCCCCTTGTCCTCTCCACTTCTCCTCTTCTCCTTCTCCTCTCCGCTTCTCCTTATTCCCTTCCTCCTCCTTCCTCTTCTTCCCTTCCTTCCTTTCCTTCCTTTCCCTCTTCTTTCCCCTTTTCCTCCTCCACTTCCTTCTCCTCCTTAATTTCTTTTTCTTTATTCTCCCCTTACTCTTCCTTTTCTTCCTCCTCTTTCTCGTTCCCTTTCTTATTCCTCCTATTCTTCGTCCTCCCTCTTCCTCCTCCCTCTTCCTCCTCCTTCTCATAGCCTTATACGGTCCTTCCAACTCCTGCTCATCTTCCTCCACCTCCTGAAACCACTCTTCTTCTTTTTCTTCTTCTTCCAAATATACTTGTTTCCCCGTTTTCTTCATTTCTCCCTCCACCAATTTTCTTATTCCACCTCCTTCTCTTTCTTACCCTCTTACGGCTTTCTCCTGCTTCTGCTCTTTCTCCTCGTCCTTCTCCTCCTCCTCCTCCTCCTCCTCCTCCTCCTCCTCCTCCTCCTCCTCCTCCTCCATCTCCTCCTCCTCCTCCTCCTCCTCCTCCTCCTCCTCCTCCATCTCCTCCTCCTCCTCCTCGGTCTACGTTTCCCTCTTCCACCACAGCTTGTGTCACCAGTGCGCTTTCTTCTCCTTTTCCTTCTTCTTTTCCTCCTCCTCCTCCTCCTCCTCCTCTTCCTCCTCCTCTTCCTTTTCTTCCGTTTCTTATTCTATCTCCTGTATCTTGTCGTCCTTACATTCATCCTCTTCCTTCTCCACCGATCTCTTCCGACTCTTCCTTCTCTTCCTCTTCCTCCTCTTCGTCCACTACCTCTTCTTCTTCGTCCATTACCTCCTCCTGCTCCCCCACGTTCTCCTCCTCCTCCCCCACGTTCTCTTCCTACTACTCCTCTTTCTCACCATCCTCCTCTTGCTCTTCTTCCTCCTCCTCCTCCTTCTCTACCTCCTCCTCCCTATTCTCCTATATTTCTTCCTCCTTCTGACCTTCTTCCTCATTTTTCTTCTCCCCCTTGTTCTTCCTATCTTTCTCCTCCTCGTCTTCCTATCCTTCTCCTCTCCCTCTTCCTTCCTCAACCTCTTCCTCCTCAACCTATTGTTCTCCTCCGATTCATTTTTCTTTTGCTCCTCCTCTGCCTCAAATTCTTCCTCCTCATACTCACTGTACACTCTTCTTCCTCCTCCTTCACCTCCTTCTCCTCTTTCTTCTCCCCCTCCGCCTTCTCCTCGTCCTCCTTCTCCCCTCCTCCTACTTCTCCTCCTCCTCCTCCTACTTCTACTTCTCCACTTCCTCCTCTTCCTCCTCCTCGTACTTCTCCTCCTCTTCCTCCTCCTCCTCCTCCTCCTCCTCCTCCTCCTACTACTACTACTACTACTACTACTACTACTACTACTACTACTACTACTACTACTACTACTTCTCCTTCTACTTCTCCTTTTCCTTCTCCTCCTCCTCCCCATTCTCCTTCTTCTACTTCTCTTCCTTCTACTTTTCTACTGCCACATCTCCACGTCATCACGTTTCTTCAACTCCTCGTCCTCCTTCCTCTCCTCATTCTTTTTCTGTTCTTCCTTATTCTCCTCTTTCTACTTCTCCTCCTTCTTCTCTTTCTTTTCCAATATCTCCTCTTTCCTTCTTCACGTCCTCTCGTCTTTCCATTCCTCCTCTTCTTGTACTCCTCTTCTTTCTACTTCTCTTGTTTCTCCTCGCCTAACCCCTCTCTCCCCTGACCATGCTTCTTCTCTTCGTATCATCATCATCATCATCGTCATCATCATCATCATCATCATCATCATCATCATCGTCATCATCATCATCATCATCATCATCATCATCATCATCATCATCATCATTATCATCATCATCGTCATCATCGTCGTCGTCGTTATCATCATCATCGTCGTCGTCATCATCATCATCATAATGATCATCATCATAATCATCATCATCATCGTCGTCGTCGTCGTCATCATCATCATCATCATTTTCACCGCCATCATCTTCACCCACATCATC
>NC_134787.1:60736750-60741750 GCF_046742065.1 Oratosquilla oratoria
CAAAGGACTTTTATCCCGTGAAAGGCGTGTTTGCTGATGCAAAACGCATTCCGACATGATAAATGAACAAATAACTCATCACAGCATCTCGGGAATAAGGAATCACCAGACCCACCCTCCACCCACACACACACTCACTACTTGGGTCAAAATCAGTGCAGTGAGCCAAAGTTCCTCCTAAAAAGATAAGCACTAGTAATCCTTATTAATTTCATCAAACATTTATTTTTCTTCCTTGTGAAGGACAAAACTAAAAGTTGTTACTATTATTTAGAATTCAATCGCATTTCGTATGTTGTTATCAAACTTATGAAAGATATAGACTTCTTTCGGTTCGCCAAATCTATTCGTTAGAGTGATTTATGTCAGAAACTTATCAGCTTTGAATGTGTCATTCCTCTAAAAGAATTAGAAATTGAGATAGAACGCTAAATATGACTGGAGATTGCAGTCAACTCGCAAAATAGAAGAATTGGTGAACTAAAATGAACATGACGACAACCAAAAATTGACATCTTCTGCGGCATTGTTAACAATCCTTTAATGATCTTCCTTATGGCAAAGAATGTTAGTTTCATATTCAAGTAGTTCTGTATACAGTTATGTTTTCTTTTTCGAGTCCTTTTCTTTGTCTTTTACCTTATGTTCATCTTACTCCAAACCTGTTATAGTTATGTCTATTTTTTCTAGTCCTTTTCTTTGTCTTTTACCTTATCTTCATCCTACTCCAAACCTGTCATAGTTATGTTTATTTTTTCGAGTCCTTTTCTTTGTCCTTTACCGTATCTTCATCCTACTCCAAACCTGTCATAGTTATGTTTATTATTTCTAGTCCTTTTCTTTGTCTTTTACCTTATGTTCATCCTACTCCAAACCTGTCATAGTTATGTTTATTTTTTCTAGTCCTTTTCTTTGTCTTTTACCTTATGTTCATCTTACTCCAAACCTGTCATAGTTATGTTTATTTTTTCTAGTCCTTTTCATTGTCTTTTACCTTATGTTTATCTTACTCCAAACCTGTCATAGTTATGTTTATTATTTCTAGTCCTTTTCTTTGTCTTTTACCTTATGTTCATCCTACTCCAAACCTGTCATAGATATGTTTATTTTTTCTAGTCCTTTTCTTTGTCTTTTACCTTATCTTCATCCTACTCCAAACCTGTCTTCATTGTCCCACGTATCTATCCTCTCCTCTTTTGCTTCTTGTCTTCTTCTTCTTCTTTCTAGTTCTCTTTCCTTCCTTTCCTTTCCTTTCCTTTCCGAGCTCCATTTCCCACCTCATTCCGTCCTCGTTGCTCGTGATCCTTCTCCGTTCAGTCCTCTCTTTTACCATTCTTATCACTTCCGTAACTGTTCCATCTCTTTGAAAATTGAAGCTTCTTCCTCTTCAAGACTCTCTCTCTCTCTCTCTCTCTCTCTCTCTCTCTCTCTCTCTCTCTCTCTCTCTCTCTCTCTCTCTCTCTCTCTCTCTCTCTCTCTCTCTATCTCTCTCTCTCTCTCTCTCTCTTACTCTCTGTCTTTCTCTCTCTCTCTCTCTCTCTCTCTCTCTCTCTCTCTCTCTCTCTCTCTCTCTCTCTCTCTCTCTCTCTCTCTCTCTCTCTCTCTCTCTCTCTCTCTCTCTCTCCTCTGTGTGTGTGTGTGTGTGTGTGTGTGTGTGTGTGTGTGTGTGTGTGTGTGTGTGTGTGTGTGTGTGTGTGTGTGTATGTGTGTGTGTGTGTATGTGTGTGTGTCTGTGTGTGTGTGTGTCTTTCTATCTCACTGTCTTCTCATCCCCATACTCTTTATCTTCTTCCTCCTTCTGTTCCTCTCCTCCTCCTCCTCCTCCTCCTCAGTTTCCTTGTTCACCACCTCGCCGTCCCCTCCCTCATCTCCCCCACACAGCTGCGATGCGTTTCCCATGAGATTTCATCGAGGCGATGTAGCAAACGACACCGGGGGGGCGGGGGGCGGGGGGGTTCGACTCCTGCCCTTCGACCACCACTCCTTCCAGCCTTCACCCTTTCTCTCGTCTCTTCTTCTCTTCTCACACTCTTTCCTCGTTTTCTAATCCCTTTTCACATCCTTTCTCACGTTCCTCTTCACCTGGTCCTTCTCTTTACTCTATCCCATCATTTGCTGCCCTGAGCCATTCCTTTCTTTCACCGAATTCCATGTTCTCGCCTTTTGTCCAAACCCTCTCTCTGTCTTTCTTGCTCCTTCGCTTTCTTCATTGCTTCCAGACTCTAACATTTCCTCTTCTCATCTTTCGTCATATAGTTTCTCCGTGACGCCACTTTCTCTCCTTTCTCCGCCCCCCCCCCTGTCGTAGCCTAACCTTTCTCCTCTTACTTTCTCCTGTTCTTTCTCTCCATTCCTTAAATCATACAACCATTTTCTATTTTCCGTTCACACTTTTTTTTTGTCCTTTGTTATTTTTCTTTCCCCTCCTATTTCCGTTTATCTTCTTTCTCTTTTCATCACTTATTCTCCTGCATCTATGACATACTTGTAATTACTGCCTTTCTTTATCCAATATACCTGTTTATCTGTTTATTCTTAAATCATACAACCATTTTCTATTTTCCTTTTACATTTTTTTTGTCCTTTGTTATTTTTCTTTCCCCTCCAATCTCCATTTATCTTATTTCTCTTTTCATCATTTGTTTATCATCACTTTCATTTTCCGTATTGTCCTGCATTCTTAAAATACTTTTAGCTACTGCCTTTCTCTATCCAATATATCTGTTTATCTCTTTGCATTGAAAGCGGAGAAAAGAGAGACTATAGACGGAGAGGAAAGTCTTTAGAACAACAAAAGCTGAAGGAGAAGATGAAGGAAGAAAACGGGTAATAGAAAATAATGGACAAACAAGAGAGTGAGTGATACAAGAGTGAAGAAAAAGAGGAAGAGAAGAGGAGGAGAAGGCACTGGAAAGAAATGAGGGAGAGGAAAGAGTAGTAGAGCAAGAGGACAAGGATAAGATAAAGAAGAAAAAATGAGGAGGACGAGGAGTAGGAAGAAGAGGAGGAAAAGCCTGGAAGAAGGATATATAGAAGGACTAAGTGTGAGTGTAGGGGATAAAGAAACTGAAAACAAGTTAATGATAGAAAAGAATTATTGAACATTAGTTGGTAAGTAAGAAGAAAGAATGATGATGAGGGAAAAGGGTGGAAAGAAAAGAATAATAACATAAAAAGGATAAGGGCAGGAACAAGAACAAAAAGAATAAGAATAAAGAACAAGAAGAATGATGACAGGAACAAAGAGAAAAAGAAGACGAAAAAGGAGTTGATGAAAAAAGAAGACGAAGAAGAAGAAGACGTAGAGGAAAATGAGGAAGAAGAAGAGGAGGAGGAGGAGGAGAAGGAGTAAGATGAGTAAGAAGAAAAGGAGGAGGACGAAGAAGAGGTGACGGAGGAGGAAAAGAGAAGACTAAGACATTATATTGACATGGGAAATATTGGAAGAGGGAGACAGAAGAAAAAAAAAAAAAGGAGTGACGATGACAGTGATTGCATAATTACTACATGACGCGCTTGCATATATGCGGCACGGAATATCGTAATTACACACAAGTCTGTGATCATTACATTAATCATTACATTATTGCCGCGATGGTGACGGAAATGATGACGAAAGGGACAGCGGTCCATGTGATGCTTTTGGTGATAATAATGATGATAGAACACCATGTCACGGGGGACAAGAATACCACCACGGTGTTCCTCTTACGTCACAAGAGGTGGTTAGTTGTAACGGAGTGAGAGTATTTGGTGCCCTCTCCTTTTCATCCTACAAAGAGGTAAGAGAAAATAAGGTTTTGACTGAGCCGTTCTCCTTATAAGGGAGGTCATTTGTATGTGAATATGTTTATGATGATTGTGGAAACAACAGAGGTTATGGTGGCCACAGTGATGATGTCTGTTGTATTCTTGGTGGCTGCTGTGAATATTTATATTGGTAAAAATAGGACATGACTGTAATTAAATAGAAATAAAAAATAAAGTATCGGCGTGGGTTTAAAAGTTGAATAAACTAACAGAAACGGAGAGAACGAGGTCAATTATGAATGGCGGTAACTTTAATGGTTACTTCGTGTAGCTTAATGGTTACTTGGTGCATTTGTGTTGGTAAAAAAGGACATGATGTTAATGGAATAGAATTAGAAATTAAAATATCGGCGTGAGGTCAAAAGTTGAATAAACTAACAGAAACGGAGAGGACGAGGACAATTATGAATGGCGGTAACTTTAATGGTTACTTGGTGTATTTATGTTGGTAAGAAAAGGACATGATAGTAATGGAATAGAATTAGAAATTAAAGTATCGACGTGGGATTAAGTGTTGAATAAACTAACAGAAACGGAGAGAGCGAGGACAATTATGAATGGCGGTAACTTTAATGGTTACTTGGTGTATTTATGTTGGTAAAAAAAGGACATGATGGTAATGGAATAGATATGGAAATTAAAGTATCGGTGTGGGATTAAAAGTTGAATAAACTAACAGAAACGGAGAGAGCGAGGACAATTATGAATGGCGGTAACTTCAATGGTTACTCGGTGTAACTTTAATGGTTACTTGGTGTATTTATGTTGGTAAAAAAGGACATGATGGTAATGGAATAGAATTAGAAATTAAAGTATCGGCGTGGGATTAAGTGTTGAATAAACTAACAGAAACGGAGAGAGCGAGGACAATTATGAATGGCGGTAATTTTAATGGTTACTTGGAGGAAGGAGCTTTGGTAATTCTCTGACTGGCTCAAGGAGAGATGGTCCTAGGAGAGAATCCCCTGAGGTGCGCCGATTATTCTTTGTCCAACAGTTCCTCTTTACTTTGGGTGAAAGGTATAGACAAGGGGACGCGCCTCTTCTTCGGTGAGGAACTCTTAGGGAAATTTATTCATAAAGTGTCTACCAGTGACGCCATTATTATGATAAATTGTACGAAGTGATGTACCAGGGTCTTATCCGCTTCATTTTGGCGCTGACACTTATTATAGATTTTGTTGTGTGTG
>NC_134787.1:60744250-60769250 GCF_046742065.1 Oratosquilla oratoria
CTTCATAATCTCCATTGATCGTCTTACTTCATAATCTTAGAAATCTCCTACTCTTTTTACCTTATACCTCTTTATTTCCATCTACATACTACTCTCTACCTGCAATGGCTCTCTGATGTAGTGGCTAGCATCGAGACTAACCAACCTGCAAAACTCTGTTGGGCCCGTCTCAGGAAAGGGAAGCTCCACAAACACTACCAACTGTTACTGTTCCTATTGAGCAAAAGGTTTGTGGCGTGAGTGTGGCCACAACGTTGCTAATGTTATGGTTAATATGAACCCTGAGGTTTTTCGTCCGAGAGGCTAGTAGTTGTCGATCACAAGTCCTGCACGTGATTCATGTAAATCCATTTCTCTTTTGATCTTTGTGTTTTCCTTTTTGTGCATGTAAATGGTAAAAATGTATTTATATACGGAGATGCTAGTGGTAACCTAATTACCTTACTAATTTTAGGGTTGATTTCTATTATACTATCGCTCTAGGCCGAACAAAATCGAATCTCAGTAAGAAAAAAGAAAATTCGTTTGGTTTATTAACTCTAAGCATTAGCCAGACCCAAGCCCTCAAAGATGCCATATACGTTCCAATGGGCAGTAAGGAGTTTATTCTTCCATGATAGCTGGAACGAGTCTCCCTTATGGTCTTCTTTCGTAAGGTCTATAATCGTGGAGAAAGGTCATAGCATCATGACCGTAACAGAAACCGATGACCATGACAATTATGATGATGGGGGACCATAAGTGCCTCCAAGTCGGTGTTAGCTGGAATGTGATGAACCACAATATCACGAGAGTAAAGAAGGGAGAATTACAAAAGAAGTATGCAAAAAAAAGTAACGAAGTGGAAAAGAAAATGGGGGTAAAGAAAATGGAGAGAAGAAGAGAGGTGAAATAAAGAAGGAAATGAGAGGAGGCGAGGAAAAGAGAGAAAAGGAGAGGGGGAAGAAGGTAGGGATTAAGGAAAGGGAAGAAGGGAGAATTAGAAAGAGAGTAAAGATGGGGTAAGGTTAAAAGAAAACCAAACAAGGAGAGAGAGAGAGAGAGGGAGGGAGGAGGGACAAGGGGAATATAAGAAGTGAGAGGGAGAAGGTAGGGAGAAAGGAAAGAGAAGAAGGGAGAAATAGGAGAAAGAGAGTAAAGATGGGGGAAGATTAAAAGAAAACCAAACAAGAAGAGAGGGAGGGAAGGGGAGAGGCAAGGGGAACGTAAGAAGGGGGAGAAGGAGGAGACTAAATGTGGGCAAAGGATAGAAGAAAAGGGAAGAAGCAGAGGCAGGAAAGAATAAAACTAAGACGAGTTATTCCAAGCCAGGAATCCTTACATCAGCCTCGGAGGGAACAAGTGAGAAACCGAGAAGGTAGAGTGATGTGTAGGGACAAGAATAAGAGAAGGATAGAGAGTAAGAGAAAGGGAGAAAGGAAGGGAGAGAAAGGGAGGAAGGGGAGAGAAAGAGAGGAAGGGGAGAGAAAGAGAGAAAGAGAAACGGAGGGGAAAAGTGAATGTATTAAAAAAAAGGGAACGAAAAGAAGAGAGACGATATGAATAAGAATCATGAGTGGACGATTAAAGTAAAAAAAAAAAAGATTAAGGAAATGAGGAAAAAGAATGATAAGAATAGGAAGAGGAATGAAGGACTGAAGAAAAAGTATCCTGGAAAAATAGGAAGATGGTGAGAACGGGGAGTGAGAGGAGAAGAAGGACAGCGTGTTTGCAATCCTACATAGGAATCTCTGAGCGTTGTAAACACCAGTAATTGAATGCCCATCACACGAATGAATAGGAATGAGGTGATGAATGCAAGGAGGTCCAGGGAAGGAAGAAAAGGAGAAGAAGAAGGAGGAAAAGAAGTTGGAGGAGGTGAACGAGAAAAGGTGGAAGGAAGAGGAGGAGGAGGAGTGAGTGAAGGAGGAGAAGAAGCATCAGCAGAAAGAAGAGGAGGAGGAGGAAGTGAAGGAGGAGAGGAGAAACCGTAGGATAAAGAGGAGATTCAATGCAAATAAAAGAACGATCAAGAGGTAGAAAATTTCGAGTGGGAGAAGAATGAGAAGGAAGATGGAAAAGGAAGGGAGGGAGGAGCTAATAATATTGATGGCAGAGAACGAGGTGAAGAAGAAGAAGAAGGATAATATTTCAGGAGACAAGGGGAGAAGATAAAAGGGGGAAAGATCAAGGGAAGGAGACGGAAAGAATGAGGACGAAGAGAAAGAAGAATGGAAAAAAAGAGGAGTTTTAAGGGGAGACAAGTTTACAAAGAGAAAAAAATGTGTTTAGGGAGGTATCCGGCTTTGCTGGAGAAGGAGGGAGAGGAGGAGGAGGAGGAGGTGGAGGAGGAGGAGGAGGAAGAGGAAGAGGAGGAAGAAAGGAAGTAAGGAAAGAAGAAAAGACAAAGAGAGTAATTAAAATCGACAAACTCGTAAGAACGACAGAAACGAAAAAAAGGTGAGAATGGGGAGATGAAAGAAAATGTTGCGAGAGGTATAAAAAGAGAGAGGAGATAAGTAAAGGAGAGGAATAAAGAAAGAGGAAAAGCGATATCTGAAGAGAATAAGACAAATAGGATGGAGTTGATGGAAGGAAAGGGAAGAAAGTGGCATAAGGAGAAACGAGGAGACGTTTAGAAGGAGATAAAGGAGAATTTAGTGAGCACTAAAAGGGTAAGAAAAGGAACAGAATAAAGAGAACAAACATAAAGAGAAATATTACAAAAGATGAGACATCAGTGAAGAGTGTAAAGGAGGGAAGCGGGTTCATGCCTCTTGAGTGTTCTTTACTCACAACCTGAGATATGTAGATTATATGTAGCATTTTAAGATGAGATTGTACACACGCATAGACGCACACATATACACAAGCATACACACACACACACACGCACAAACTCGTACACATACACACACACACACATGCTCACGCACATGCATATACACACACATGCTCACGCACATGCATATACACACACATGCTCACGCACATGCATATACACACACATGCTCACGCACATGCATATACACACACATGCACATACACACACGTGCACATACACACACATACACACACACACACACACACACACACACACACACACACACACACACACACACACACACACACACACACACACACACACACACACACACACACACACACACACACACACACACACACACACACACACAAATACGTGCAGTGTTACACATGCACATGTACAAAGGCAGGACCAACTGATACAGAAGTTACCCTCGCGGCCATCCAGGTTAAGGAACCGAGTTAGAGCCCAGCTCGGGGCGTGAAAGTTCCAATTATGCTGCAAAACGTTACTGTCACCTTTGTGCAAGGGAATGTGTGTCTGTGTGGTGTGTATAAAGGCAACCGTTACCTAGAGGTCAGGTTGTATGAGTTCTCATTCAGGAGAGTGGTAGTTCTCGGCTACGTGCCTGGCACTTGGTGCCGTGTTGAATCACACATGCACGCAGACACCCACACAAAATACACTTACAGACACGTACGTTCACACAGATACACACACGCCACCCCCCCCACACATATTTAGTCTCTCTCTCTCTCTCTCTCTCTCTCTCTCTCTCTCTCTCTCTCTCTCTCTCTCTCTCTCTCTCTCTCTCTCTCTCTCTCTCTCTCTCTCTCTCTCTCTCTATTTTTTCTTTCTTTTTCTCTTTCTCTCAATCTCTCTCTCTCTCTCTCTCTCTCTCTCTCTCTCTCTCTCTCTCTCTCTCTCTCTCTCTCTCTCTCTCTCTCTCTCTCTCTCTCTCTCTCTCTCTTTCTCTCTCTCTCTTTCTCTCTCTCTCTCTCTCTCTCTCCCTCTCTTTCTCTCTCTCTCTCTCTTTCTTTCCCTCTTTCTCTCGTTCTCTCATTCTCTTTCTTTCCTTTTCTTTACCTTCCTTTCTCTTTTTCCCTTCCCCCTCGCCATCCGAGACTCTCTTTCCCCCCAACCCCGTGCTGGTTCGATACTTGCATGGTCAGGCAATACTTCTGAAACCGTCCACACGTTTCCTAACAAAGGTGGGTTGGCACACAGGAGACTCAGGTCGAGCCGACCCGGAATGTTTTGATGTTTTGTTCTGTGAGCCTACATGTCTCTCGCTGGGGGCTGTGTCTTCAGAGTGTACCTTTACTTGATTGAAATATGGTTCCCATTCTAGTAGTTTCTAGTAGTAGTTTACTTAGTAATTGTTCTAATTAACTAGGTGATCTGTATGGGGTTCATGGATCTTTGTGTCTTCAGAGTATATCTTTACTTGATTGAAATATGGTTCCCATTCTAGTAGCTTCTAGTTATTTACTTAGTCATTGTTCTAATTAACTAGGTGATCTGTATCGGGTTCATGGATCTTTGTGTCTTCAGAGTGTATCTTTACTTGATTGAAATATGGTTCCCATTCTAGTAGCTTCTAGTTATTTACTTAGTCATTGTTCTAATTAACTAGGTGATCTGTATCGGGTTCATGGATCTTTGTGTCTTCAGAGTGTATCTTTACTTGATTGAAATATGGTTCCCATTCTAGTAGCTTCTAGTTATTCACTTAGTAATTGTTCTAATTAACTAGGTGATCTGTATCGGGTTCATGGATCTTTGTGTCTTCAGAGTGTATCTTTACTTGATTGAAATATAGTTCCCATTCTAGTAGCTTCTAGTTATTCACTTAGTAATTGTTCTAATTAACTAGGTGATCTGTATCGGGTTTATGGATGTCTGAGGAGTTCGTAGTGTTTTACTAGTGAGGACACACACATAAATCTAGTGGTAATTAGTGGGTCCTTGATGATGAGATTCAGTGATTCAGTGATTCTTAGATGAATGAATGAAAATGATAAAATTATGTTTTATGAAGATGTTCAGGATGTCATTGTTCAACAAGTGTCATTTTAATATTTCTGAATTAACTTCTTTCCTTCTCAGTAGTTCAACCAAGAAGGATAGAATAATTTGGCGTTTGACAAAACAGACTCCTAAGAGGGTTAATCAAGTTTGTTTAACAAATTTATTTTAACTAAAATGAAAATAATGAAATCTCTGTTTTTGGTAGAAAAATGTTCATAGCTAGGTTAAGCTCTTTTTCTTTCGTGTTGTTCTTTCATCAAGTAAGTAACATTACCTAATCAAGGAACACAATAATATAGGTTTATTGTTCTTTGTGTCACTCGTTATTAGCAAAGAGGAAATATAAATCTATAAATAGAAAAGAGTATAAAGGTTTGCAAATAAAATAACATAAATTGCATTCTTACACACACAAGCACACACACCTACACACACCTACACACACCTACACACACCTACACACACACACACACACACACACACACACACACACACACACACACACACACACACACACACACACACATCTATATATATGTGTATATATTTAATATATATATATATATATATATATATTGTGTGTGTGTGTGTGTGTGTGTGTGTGTGTGTGTGTGTGTGTGTGTGTTAGAGAGAAAGAAAGAGAGACTTCTATTGAATACATAATAGGTAAACGAATTGATATGTTAATAAACAGAAAAGCAAAATAGATAGATAGATAAATAAATAAATATATAAATAAATAAATAAATAAATAATAAATACGAAAGAAAAATCCTTCATTTTCTGCCCAGAGTCTTCGAACCCTTGGTCGGGTTCGGAAACTCCTTCGCCATCGGGGTGTCCAGAAGTTCTTAATTTCTCGCCAAATCCGAACTTTTCTCATTCCTTGATTTCTCAAACCTTTTTCTTTCTGGGCGCCAGACAGACGTCCAGACATTCATCAAAATCCGGAAACTGAACTCAGACCATTTAGCAAACGTTCTGATGTTATTTCATAGAGGAATTTTTTTTTTTTTTATTATATACCAATTCTTTTATTTAAAAAAATCTAATAAGGTAGTTAACCATATGTTCCGCTACGTGGGTTTTGTCTTAAGTAATATACTAATATGCTGTTGTTTCATAGAGGAAAGTTTTTTCTTGTATACCAATCCTTTCATCAAAAGAATCAAATAAGGTAGTTAACCATATGTTCCGCTACGTGGGTCTTGTTCTAAGTAATATGCAGCCATTATTTAAAGAATTTTGTCACATTTCTACGTACTAAAGATTAATCTTCATTCATTACAGAGTGCTGATCACTTCTATCATTAAACTTTTGCTATCATTCTAAAATATCTTCTTCATTATCCCTATGAATTCACTTTCTCAGCGAGTCTCTAAGGACAGAAGCGCTTATTATTTGATAGAAATTACAATATGACTTACCAGATAATCACGCATTTTGCAGATTGGCTTCTTATTCCTGGTCGACAGAATAATTTGTCAACCAATTATTGAAGGAACAGGTAATTAAACTGCATTTCATCTACTAGTGATATTGGCCACTAGGATAGATGCAATGGCGAATTACAGTTCATAACAGTAATCTGATGTGGTTTGGAATGGGTTATCCATAAAAGTTAGTGACTGACGTCGTCATTGTAATGATCTTGTGTTCCTCTCGATCGTATCAGGAAATTTAATCCCAATTAAGAATATGAACGACCCGAGACTCCACTGCATCCAGGAAATATAACCGATATGTTCTATCGACTACTAGTAACTGTGTTAATTCGCAAGTATAATTTTATTTCAGTTAATTCGATGATAATCTTTATGTCCTCTATGATTTATTGTTTGTGTGTTTTATCTTCCCCTCTCTCTCTTTTCCCCCCAGTGATTATCAGGTTTTACCTTATATTTTTCTTGCCTATTGTGCATTCTCTTTTTTTACCTTCCATTCTTCATGTTTTTTCGTTCCTACGTTTTACACAGACGTCCTCCATCTTTATCTAAAGCCATTCTTCCAACTTTACCAGCAATATTTTTCTGCTGTCGAAGAGGGGCCTGTTCTGTTCGACCATCTCCTACCTCTTATCATCTTTCTTAGCTTTATTGATTATGTCTATTCCAAACGACACCAACTTTTCTTATCTTTTCCTTTTTCTTCCTCGTACTACTTTCGATGTTCTTCATTTTTTTTAGTCTCGTTTTCCTCTCTTCTGATCCTACTCGTCTTTCTTTCCGTTTCCTTCTCCTAATATATATCTTCGTTATCTATCACCTCGCCAATCATCTCCTGTCCTTCCTTCTCCTCCTCCTCCTCCTGTTTTTACTCCTTCTCCACCTCCCCCTACTCCTCTTCCTCCTCCTCTTTCCCCTCTTTCTCTTCCTCCTCATCCTCTTTCTTCTCTTCCTGCTCCTGTGCCTGATCCTTCTTTCCTACTTATTTTCTTTTATTTTTTCTCGTCGCCGCTACCACGTTGTCCGCTGTCTTGTCTTCCTTGTTTGGATTCTTTGAGTCTTCTCTTTCGTTTGCCTTCTCCATCGTCTCTCTCTTCGTATGCTTTCTTCTTCCTATCATTTATTCTTTCTTTTATTTGTCCATTTCTATCACTTCCTCTTCCACCCCATCCTCTTGACCTCCTTTCCATCCTTTATCTTATAGATTCATGTCTCCTTCTTCTCTCCCGTGATCACATTCACATTCCTTGGAGTTACGTCCGTACCATTCACTATTCGCTGAATTCTTTGCCATTCCTCGGACATCATCGTCAATATGTCGTCTTTACTTCCTTCGGTCCTCCCTCGTCCTTCGCATGCCCAGTTTCTTTCCTTGACATCACTTGCGCGCAGAAGACAGCGTCTATAGCCATGTTCTCCACGGGGTTTATGAATGTATTCTTTTTTTTTTTCTCTTCACTTGTTTTGGTTGATTAATTTCTGTCACTATTCATACGTGTGTGTGTGTTTTCTGTGTGTGTGTGTGTGTGTGTGTGTGTGTGTGTGTGTGTGTGTGTGTGTGTGTGTGTTTTCTGTGTGTGTGTGTGTGTGTTTTCTGTGTGTGTGTGTGTGTGTGTGTGTGTGTGTGCTTTCCATGTGTGTGTACGTGTGTGTGTGTTTCCTATGTGTGTGTACGTGTGTGTGTGTTTTCTGTGTGTGTGTGTGTGTGTGTGTGTGTGTGTGTGTGTGTGTGTGTGTGTGTGTGTGTGTGTGTGTGTGTGTGTGTGTGTGTGTGTGTGTGTGTGTGTGTGTGTGTGTGTCACCTGTCTGCCTCTCTGTCCAACATAAATGCATAACCTTGGTTTAACATGTTAAGAAACAAAATATCTCGCACGTCCTCATTTCAGATCTGAGTTGGACGCGAAGTTGATATCTGAATTGAAAGATCCGGACGGAATTTACAACCTCAATTTTTTTCTTTATCTATATTATTTTTCCGTTGGCGTCTAAGATCACGTCTCTGTTTGTGTGACTTGCATGGTCAGGAAACGCTGAATTCCCTTTATTCGCGGACACTCATTCATTTAGTCAATCATCCAACCACCATTCACATTTCCATCTACTTATTCATCAACCGAAATCCAGCCAAAATGTTTTTCAGAAGTCGAAATGACATCTGAGTAAATCCGGGCACATTTTGTATCTAAGTCCGCACAAAGACGTACTGCATGAAATCCAGCAAATCTAAGGCCCCTCGTTTATTTATTCATCATTCATTCTTTCATCCATCCAATCAGCGTCCATTCATGGTGTTAGGAAGCTAATTGATATCCACCAATGCCCAGTGCTTCGTCCTGGTTGGGAGTGGCACTAGCTGGTAGTAGCTGTTGCAGAGAAAATCTCTTGCCGGAAATTGCTCTGGCCGGGAAAGACTCGAAAGTTTTGACCACGAATGGGTCCGGTCAGGAATGTCACAGAAAACCTGTACACAGAAAGGAAGATACTGACTCCCACTGCGGAGCGTCATGCAACACAGTTCGCTGACACGTGACTTCTCTTCAGGCAAGTGACACGTCAGACTAAATTCCTAACTGCAGATAAGTCGGGAGATTGTGTTAGCGGTAGCGTAGCCACTCGGCTATGATTGAAGTGTAACTAATTCAGATGAAATAATGTAACGAAAGCAAATGAAGTTGGAAGGAGACAGGCAGGATAAACTGGTGATGGCAAACCATCTAGACGGATAATTAGCTAGAACTGATGATCTAATGTTCATTCTAACACCTTTTATAATGTTAGATCTAATTTTTTTTTGTTTTATTCTATTTGCAGACCTGTTTCCGCACTCTTGTCGCATTTTTCTCATGAATCTACATTCTTTTGTATGTAGTGGGTACGTGTATTATAATTGTAATATTATATAATTATGTACCAAAATATGTATCTCTGAGAGACCGAAAGAGCAAATTGGGTGAGAGAGCAGACTAGAGTGAAAGATATTGTGGAGGCGGTAAAAGAGAGGAAGTGGAATTGGGCAGGTTAGTCCGAACGACTGATGAGCGATGGAGCAAGTGTGTTACTGAGTGGACGCTGCGAGATAAGAAGCGTGGAAGAGGGAGACCAGACAGAAGGTGGAGAGATGAGATCGAGAAGATTGCAGGAGTGACGTGGCAGAGGATGGCGCGGTCGTGTGAATCATGGAATGCTATGAAGGAGGCCTTTGTTCAGCAGTGGACTCAGGATGGCTGATTTGATTGATTGATTGTACGTATCTCTGTATAAAGCCACCTGGCGGGTTGTATTCTCTGCCAATGGATTTATATGCACGCCAATTGTGCATAACGACGCTGTGTGTGACGTCAGGTTCTTGTCAGTCGTGAGCTAGAGAGCATACAGTTCTTTTTTTTTGTGAAATGTTTTTTATTTAGATAATATTTTACAAGTGCTATAACTTTAACTTAACCTACCATTACATGTATTAATACCGTTCTCACTATATCTCATCATTTATATTCTCCAAACTACTCTTGGATTCATTAGTAAATATCTTTATTAGAGTTGTCAAGTAGCAACCCAGTTGATTTGTTTTACGATTTACTTTTATCTTTAAAGGTACTACGAGAGAAAATCTTATTCGTGCATTAGAGGGAAAAAGGAATGTTCTAAAAAAAAAAAAAAAAAAACATTTCCTGTTGTCTTTTCTTTTATCTCTTTCATCTTACAGAAATAACCTGGGAAAGGATTTCCGCTCATCTTAACGCTACGGCAGCTTTAAGACTCTTTCATGTAGGGTAGAAGAGACAAGACGAGGCGGTACTCTACTCTTTCGTTTGTCTTTTATTTCTTCATCTATGAATCGAAACCGTACGAAAAAAAAAAAAAAGGAATTACACCCAATGTTGACTTTTCATTCACTCCTTTACTTTTTCCAGGTCTCCATTATCCCCAGTCGTATTTTCTAATTACTTGCGAAGAGCTTAGAATCTCTTTGACCGTTGCCAAGCCATTTAGCTCTCTTTGATACGGTCGAGTCCGCTTCGGCCATAAATCTTCACATTGGAAGTTGCTATACTTTGAGCGAGCGAGGGGTTGGCCATCATTGAACGCCATCTAACCATCACGCCTACACCACCTATCTCACAAACCAACGACTACCTTTCCCCCTCTCCTTCCCTTCCCCTCTCCTTCCCTTCCCCTCTCCTTCCCTTCCCCTCTCCTTCCCTTCCCCTCTCCTTTCCTTCCTCCCTCATTTCTTTCCCCTCTCCTTCCCTTTCCCTCTCCTTCCCTTCCCCTCCTTCCCTTCCCCTCTCCTTCCCTTCCCCTCTCCTTCCCTTCCCCTCTCATTCCCTTTCCCCATCCTTCCCTTTCCCTCTCCTTCCCTTCCCCTCTCGTTCCCTTTCCCTCTCGTTCCCTTTCCCTCTCCTTCCCTTCCCCTCTCCTTCCCTTCCCCTCTCCTTCCCTTCCCCTCTCCTTCCCTTTCCCTCTCCTTCCCTTCCCCTCTCTTTCCCTTTCCCTAGCCTTCCCTTTCCCTCTCCTTCCCTTCCCCTCTCCTTTCCTTTCCCTCTCCTTCCCTTCCCCTCTCCTTCCCTTCCCTCTCCTTCCCTTCCCTCTCCTTCCCTTTCCCTCTCCTTCCCTTCCCTTCTCCTTCCCTTCCCTTCTCCTTCCCTTCCCCTCTCCTTCCCTTCCCCTCTCCTTCCCTTCCTCTCTCCTTCCCTTCCCCTCTCTTCCCTTCCTCTCTCCTTCCCTTTCCCTAGCCTTCCCTTTCCCTCTCCTTCCCTTTCCCTCTCCTTCCCTTTCCCTCTCCTTCCCTTTCCCTCTCCTTCCCTTTCCCTCTCCTTCCCTTCCCCTCTCCTTCCCTTCCCCTCTCCTTCCCTTCCCCTCTTCTTTCCTTTCCCTCTCCTTCCCTTTCCCTCTCCTTCCCTTCCCCTCTCCTTCCCTTCCCCTCTCCTTCCCTTCCTCTTTCCTTCCCTTTCCCTCTCCTTCCCTTTCCCCCTCCTTCCCTTCCCTTCCCTCCTCCTTCACTTCCCTTTTCTTTCTCCCAACGCCTGCTTCTCTTTGAACCACTTTTTTGCATTAATTTTTATTTTCTCTCGTGCACATCACCTATCTCACAGACCCACGACTACCTTGCCCCTCTCCTTCCCTTCCCTTGCCTTCCTTATCTCCCTTTCTCCCGACGCTTATTTCTCTTTGAACCACCTTTTCGCTTTACTTTTTATTTTCTCTCGTGCACATCAGTTATCTCACAGCCCGTTTCTTGCCTCCCCTCTCCCTTCCTTACCCTTCCTTACCCTTCCTTATCTCCTTTAACCAACGCTCAAGTTTTGCAATCACCTCGCTTTAATTATTTTCTTTATCACACATCAGCTTTCCCTTGCCTTTCACGTTTAACCTTACCTCTCCTGTTCCTATGCCTTGTCTCTCTATGCCTCCTCTAATGGTCTCCTGATGGTAAATCCGGCCTTCTATCTTCTATCTCCTTCTATGTTCTATTCAGTATCTTCTCCACTTTCCACATCCATGTTCATCTATTTTCTTCCTTTCAAACAATCAAAAACCCTTTCTTCTTGTAATTTCTCTTCGCTCTTCCTTCTGTCCCTACATGTCCGTCCCATTTTCATCTCTTTTTTTTTTTCGTTCAGTTTCCATATTGTACCTTTCTCCTTCATCTCATTAACTTGCCTCCTCCTCCTCATCTCATTTTGACGTCCAGTCACTTTACCCCAAAGTTCCAGTGTGTTCTAATTTCTGACCCATTTCTCTCCTTTCTCGCCCACTCTTCCCAAACTAAACTTTTCCTATTCCCCCCTTTGCCCCTGCCTTCTCTGCGAACTGCGCTCTGTTCCATTTGAATTCATAATCCCCTACTGTTTCTCATTCTGTTTTTTACTCATTATTTTATTCTCTGTGTTTTCTCCCATCCTCCTGGGTTCTTATCTCTCCTCAAAATTCGTGCCTATTACTGCAATTCTGTTCGTTTTTCCTTCGTCTTCTTTCCCTTCCTCTCGCACCGTTCAAACACTCTGCTGCTTTGCATCCATTCCGTCCTCCACTTAATTTCCCTTCCCCATCCAGAGTCTCAATGTTCTCTCTCCTTTATCTCATCTCCCATTTTTTTTCTATTTCCTTCTTCTTCTTCTTCTTCTTCTTTTCTTCTTCTTCTTCTTCTTCTTCTCTTTCTTCTTCTTCTTCTTCTTCTTCTTCATCTTCTTCTTCTTCTTCTTCTTCTTCTTCTTTTCTTCTTCTTCTTTTCTTCTTCTATTTCTTCTTCTTCTTCTTTTCCTTTTCTTTTCTTCTTCTTCTTTTTCTTCCTCTTCTTCTTCTCTTTCTTTTCTTCTTCTTCTTCTTCTCTTTCTTCTTCTTCTTCTTTTCTTCTTCTTCTTCTTTTCTTCTTCTTCTTTTCTTCTTATATTTCTTCTTCTTCTTTTCCTCTTCTTTTCTTCTTCTTTTTTCTTCTTCTCTTTCTTTTCTTCTTCTCCTTTTCTTCTTCTTCTTTTCATCTTCTTCTTCTTCTTCTTCTTCTTCTTCTTTTCCTCTTCTTCTCTTCTTCTTCTCCTCCTCCTCCTCCTCCTCCTCCTCCTCCTCCTCGTCATGACCTTGTATTTATCCTTCCTCTTCCATTCCTCATGCTTTTTCCTATCATCTCGCATTTTCAAACAAACTTTTCGTCTTTATTTTCTTTTCCTTTTTCATTTATAGTTCATTTTTTCTCTATTTTCTTTTTTATCTTTTATTTTTCTTTCTTTTCTTTTTCTTTTTCTTCATTCTTTTCTTTTTTAACTTATTTCATTTATTATATATTTTTTTTACTTATTTTATTTCCTTTCATGTTATTTTTCTTTTTTCTTTTATGTTATCTGCATTTCTTTTTTTTTTTTTTTTTAATTTTCCATTTTTTTCTTTTAAATCTTTTGATTAACTTTGGTTCTTACTTTTAACATTTCCTTACCACTTCATTTTCTATTCTATTATTTTCCTTTAAACATTCTTGTCTCTATATTTCCTTCCTCATATTCATCGACATTATCTTCCTAACCCTGACCTCTCTTATCCATCCTTCCTTCTTCATTTCTCCTTCTTCCTTGACCATGGCTTCTTCTCCTCTTTCTGGTCATATTATCTATTCTTTCCATACCCTCCTTCCCTCGCTTGTTGCTGTCTCCTTATTTCTTCAGATCTACCATCTTTCTTCTCCTTCTTCCTCCTCCTTCCTCCTCATTTTTTCTCTTTTTCTGCTTCTACTCCTGCTCGTCCTGTCTCCAATATTTTCTCTTATGTCTTCTCTTCCTATTACTTACCCTTTTATTTCTCCTATTTTATGTACTTCTACTCATTTTTCTACTTTTACTAATTCCTAATTTTTTCTACCTTCCTCCGCCTCCTCCTCTTCCTCCTCATCCTCTTCTTCTTCCTCCTCTTCCTCCTCTTCCACATTTTTCTTCTTTTCCTAGTTATCCTTTTCTCTCCCTTCATCTTTTCCTCCTCCTCCTCCTCCTCTTCTTCTTCTTCCTCCTTCTCCTCTTCTTCTTCCTCCTTCTCCTTCTCTTCTTCTTCTTCCTCCTTCTCCTCCTCTTCTTCCTCCTCCTTCTCTTCTTCCTCCTCCTCCTCCTCCTCCACATTTTCCTCTTTTCCTAGTTAACCCTTTTCCTTTCCTTCATCTCTTCTTCCTCCTCCTCCTCCTCTTTCTCTTTTTTCCTCACATACTCTTCCTCTAACTCTTTATGATTATACGACTTCCCTCTACTCTTCCTCTTCCTATTTCTTCTTCTCCTACTACACCTTCTTCCCCTTTTTTGTTATTTTTTCTCTTTTTCTTTCCCCCTTTTCTCCACATCTCCTTTTTTCTCATATTTCAATTCTTTGTCCCTACGTTCTCCTACTATGTTAATATTTTCTCCTTCCTTCCCACTTTTCCTACTCGTCCTCCTCTTCCTCCTCCTCCTCCTCTTCCTCCAACTCCTCTTCCTCCAACTGCTCTTCCTCCTCCTCCTCCTCCAACTCCTCTTCCTCCTCCTCCTCCTCCAACTCCTCCTCCTCTTCCTCTTCCTCCTCCTCCACCTCTTCCTCCTCCTCCTCCTTCTCCTCCTCCTCCTCTTCTGCTTTGTTCCACTACTCCTCTCTCCCCTACTACTGTTTATGCCCTTTTCGTTTCAGTTCTTCTTCCTTCTTCGTTTTCTTCCACTTCTGCTTCCCCTCGGACTGTCCACTACGTCCCTCTCACCGTCCTCCTTCCTGAAGCCTTTGACGATTCTCTTGGATCTCTCATGGACACGTCAGTGACTCCTCCTGTGGTCCTGCACGTACGTGCTCCTGGCCGTCACTACCACCTCTTGAGACTCCTCCCGATTCCCTGCATCTCTCATGGAGACGTCAGTGACTCCTCCTGTGGTCCTGCACGTACGTGCTCCTGGCCGTCACTACCACCTCTTGAGACTCCTCCCGATTCCCTGCATCTCTCATGAACAGGTCAGTGACTCCTATCTGTGGTCCTGCACGTACGTGCTCCTGGCCGTCACTACCACCTCTTGAGACTCCTCCCGATTCCCTGCATCTCTCATGGAGACGTCAGTGACTCCTCCTGTGGTCCTGCACGTACGTGCTCCTGGCCGTCACTACCACCTCTTGAGACTCCTCCCGATTCCCTGCATCTCTCATGGAGACGTCAGTGACTCCTCTGGTCCTGCACATACGTGCTCCTGGCCGTCACTACCACCTCTTGAGACTCCTCCCGATTCCCTGCATCTCTCATGGAGACGTCAGTGACTCCTCTGGTCCTGCACGTACGTGCTCCTGGCCGTCACTACCACCTCTTGAGACTCCTCCCGATTCCCTGCATCTCTCATGGAGACGTCAGTGACTCCTCTGGTCCTGCACGTACGTGCTCCTGGCCGTCACTACCACCTCTTGAGCTCTTCCTGATTCCCTGCATATCTCATGGAGACGTCAGTGTCTCCTCTGGTCCTGCACGTACGTGTTCCTGGCCGTCACTACCTCCTCTTGAGCTCTTCCTGATTCCCTGCATCTCTCATGGAGACGTCAGTGACTCCTTCTGTGGTCCTGCATGTACGTGCTCCTGGTCGTCACTACCACCTCTTGAGACTCCCCCGATTCCCTGCATCTCTCATGGAGACGTCAGTGGCTCCTTCTGTGGTCCTGCACGTACGTGCTCCTGGCCGTCACTACCACCTCTTGAGACTCCTCCCGATTCCCTGCATCTCTCATGGAGACGTCAGTGACTCCTCTGGTCCTGCACGTACGTGCTCCTGGCCGTCACTACCACCTCTTGAGACTCCTCCCGATTCCCTGCATCTCTCATGGAGACGTCAGTGACTCCTCCTGTGGTCCTGCACGTACGTGCTCCTGGCCGTCACTACCACCTCTTGAGACTCCTCCCGATTCCCTGCATCTCTCATGGAGACGTTAGTGACTCCTTCTCTTGTCCTGCATGCACGTGCTCCTGGCCGTCACTACCACCTCTTGAGACTCCCCCGATTCCCTGCATCTCTCATGGAGACGTCAGTGACTCCTCTGGTCCTGCACGTACGTGCTCCTGGCCGTCACTACCACCTCTTGAGACTCCTCCCGATTCCCTGCATCTCTCATGGAGACGTTAGTGACTCCTTCTCTTGTCCTGCATGCACGTGCTCCTGGCCGTCACTACCACCTCTTGAGACTCCCCCGATTCCCTGCATCTCTCATGGAGACGTCAGTGACTCCTCTGGTCCTGCACATACGTGCTTCTGGCCGTCACTACCACCTCTTGAGCTCTTCCTGATTCCCTGCATCTTTTATGGCCGTGGCAGTGATTCTAATGGTCTCATCCTTAATCTCCTTTTCCTCATCAATCTTGATTTTGCAACCGTCGTCTTCTTTCTCTTTGCTCGCGTCTTCGGCTCCTTCATCCTTCACACTCTTGCGACACAGACTTCTGTGTCGCGTCTCACCTGTATTCTTCTTGTTCTACAATTTTTTTGTCCTCTTTTGTTCTCCATTCCTTCATCTACACGATTTTTTTTTCCTGAAACTATTTTTCTATTGATTCTATTCGTCTATAGTCCATTCTTAAACTCGTTTCTTTCTTTATTCTAATTTCCTCCCTTTCCTCTTCGCGTTATTTTCTATCTTCACTTTTTCCCTTCATATCCATCTTATCTCTCCCAAATTATTTTTCCTTCTTATTCCGATCCATTTTTTTTCTTTCCATCGTTTATCTTCTTCCTCCTTCCTTTGTCTCTGTCTTTCCCCCAATCTCTGCCGTTCTTTTGTTCAACATAAATATGTCACACACTCTCTATCTCCCTGAAGAATTGCTCCTTTTTCCTGTCATACATCGAATCCCAACGTTCGTCCGATTTGGCCACCCACGCTTATCACACCATTGATATATCTCCCTTTACCACCAACATTAATGCGACCTATAGACTTACCTTTGAGACATCTATCATATTATCTATCATATCTATCATAGTATACCTATCCCTACCATTAACACTTATACTAACACTAACACCTACACTAACACACTCCATGTTATCTATCATAGTACCCCTATCTCTACCATTAACACATATACTAACACTAACACCCTCCATATTATCTATTATAATACCCCTATCCCTACCATTAACACGTATACTAACACTAACACCTACACTAACACACTCCATATTATCTATCATAGTACCCCTATCTCTACCATTAACTCGTATACTAACACTAACACCTACACTAACACACTCCATATTATCTATCACAGTACACATATCCCTATCATTAACACGTATACTAACACTAACACCTACACTAACACACTCCATATTATCTATCATAGTACCCCTATCCCTACCATTAACTCGTATACTAACACTAACACCTACACTAATACACTCCATATTATCTATCACAGTACCCCTATCCCTACCATTAACTCGTATACTAACACTAACACCTACACTAACACACTCCATATTATCTATTATAATACCCCTATCCCTACCATTAACACGTATATTAACACAAACACCTACACTAACACACACCATATTATCTATCACAGTACACCTATCCCCATCATTAACACGTATACTAACACTAACACCTACACTAACACACTCCATATTATCTATCACAGTACACCTATCCCTATCATTAATATTACTAACACCAACACCTACACCAACACACTCCATGTTATCTACCATAGTACCCCTATCCCTACCATTAACACATACACTAACAATAACACTAACACCAGCTCACTACAGTAGTGTTTTGGCCGTTTACTAACCCTTCACTATCGATTCTATCTACCCCTATTGTCATCTGTCCTAAGTACATATCAATCATATATTCGTTCTTATGTATTCTCCATCCCACCACTTCTTGAGCCTTGTTTGATGTTACGAGTATTCATCCATCATTTTTGGGGTCTTCCTACTGATTTTCTTCCACCGACAACCCACAACAATACTAAAAATAACATTATTGCTTATATCAAACCACATCAACATCACTACCAGCTCAACACTATTACCAACGCCATACCCAGGCCCAAAGAATATATCCCCTGCACCAAACCCTCTATCAACATCAGTGGCAACAAGTACCGCAATCATCATTTCATCATTGAGAGCAATTCCTCCGCAGCCCCAACCAATAGAGCATCATGATTTTGAGCGAAATCACTTTCGGCGTCTTGGCCTCCATTGGCGTCAGGCAGGGATATTCTTTTGCATATTTTTGGTTAGCGCCAACAGGTGATTTTGTGGAAGAACATTCCTTCTTGAAATTCCCTTCTTGAAATTCCACTATAAATATCCATTGGAACTCGGATAGCAGTTTATATATTTAAACCTTTTTATCATTTGTACTTTCCTATAGACGTAAGTAATAACTCTATATATCTTTTGTTCTACCTGTTTATTTGTATTTGTATTTTTGTAATTTATTTTGTAACTTATATGTATATTTAATTCTATATGCATATATATATATATATATATGTATATATATATGTATACATATATATATGTATATATGTATATATATGTATATATGTATATATTTGTATATATGTATATATATATAATGTATTTATATATACATATATATATATATATATCGCATACGACCTAGTTATGGACCAAAAGGTCTCCTGTTGGCATGCTCCGCCTTTGTGTGTGTATGTGTGTGTGTGTGTGTGTGTGTGTGTGTGTGTGTGTGTAAGTGTGTGTGTGTGTGTACGTGTGTGTGTGTGTGTGTGTGTGTGTGTGTGTGTGTGTGTGTGTGTGTGTGTGTGTGTGTGTGTGTGTGTGTGTAAAAGTATTTCTCTTTCTGGCTTCCGTCATACAATAAACAAATCTTACGTGAACAGGCCTATTACCGACCCCATTGTCATGAAATTAATTACCCTATCTATTTAATATGGCCGTGCAAATACTTCCATGAATACCACCAGATTCATGACAATCAGCATCAGTACCCTTAAAATCTGGAATCAGATTTACATGATTTAGATTGATACATTTGAGGGAGACTGCCACAGTCAAAGCCAAAGACTTTCTTCCATGAAGGATCAGTTGAGCTTTACGGAGCGAATGAAATTCTTTGCCAAGAGATAATAAGGTCGTACCGATTAATCAGCATCGACAAGAATCGGCACTTTTTTGGTGAATCGGCATCGGCGAGTTTTTTTTTTTTTTAAATCTACATCGTCATCGGCAATATTTTGCCGATGACGATGCAGAGAAAAAAAAAAGAAAGAAAAAAAAAGAAAGAAAAAAAATCCTTATTATCTCCGATGCCGATTTACCCAAAAAAGAGCCAATTCTTGCCGATGCTGATGCCGATGCCGATTAATCGCTACAACCCTAGAAATAAAACCGTATAGTATGTCTGTTGCCATGAACCTCAGTGCTACAAATGACACCTTTACATTTTTTTCCCTTATGTGACAATTTTTATTTATTTATTTTTATTCATTGTTTCTTTATTTTTTTATTATTATTTTTTTTTTTTACTAAGAGCAATACCTTTCATACATCATTGCCATTTCGTTACATATTCCGTTACATATTCTAGCCGACAGTATAAATTAATTCTGACACAGTATTAAACTTCCAATTAGTCTACATAAACAATCCAGATACCACTATTGATATGACACCATTGAACCTTTCACGCTGTGGACAGTTCCTGCGCTTAATTTTTTTATTTTAAGAAAAAGAGACAGGAAGAAACAAAGAGACAAAAGAAAACAAGAATAAATGTCCGTCAAAGAAAAGTAGCTAAACCATTTGAAGTCCTTGATTTCAAAGGAAAATAGAATAATGAAAATGAGAAAGAAAGAGGAAAAAAAAATCGTTACTGGAAAGACAAGAGTAGTTGAAACATTTGAAGTTATTTCTGGAGGTAAACGTCCGGTGCAATAGATTCACTCGCCAGAATATTCTGCGTAGTCTGTCATTGTGCCGAAGAAGCGAAAGCACCTGTCATCACTAATATTACCATGAACAGAAGTATCTTGCAACCTAATACTGTTAGCATGATCGACATGAACACGTGACCCAACTTCGGTAAAGCAATAACGAAAATTATGTTAATGGCTTCAATTGACTGCCAACGCTGTCTTGATTAGTAAGCAAGACGCAAACCTATGTACCTCAGACACCAACATTAGACCATGGTGCTCAGCCGAGAGCGAATCTTAGTTTGAAGATAGAGCAAGACCCCTTTCACGTCGGGGCCTTAGCAGACAAGAATAGAATATTTCCAGCCAATTCCCATTCCCAACTCAAGGTCCCCTCTCCGATTTCAAACTTCATTACAACACTTACTCCACTGTGTGTGAGTGATTATGTGAGTGTGTTTATCCGTGTGATTCACCATGGGCTTAGATCATGTGTTGTACTCGTGATCGACAGCTATTTCCATCCTGGAAGAGAGCTTAGAGTTCATATATGGGTAATGTTTGTGTGTGTGTGTGTGTGTGTGTGTGTGTGTGTGTGTGTGTGTGTGTGCGTGTGTCCGTGTGTGTGTGTGTCCCTGTACGTGTGGGCATGTGTACGTGTTGGTGTGTGTGTGTGTGTGTGTGTGTGTGTGTGTGTGTGTGTGTGTGTGTCCGTATGTGTGTGTGTCCATGTACGTGTGGGCGTGTGTGCGTGTTGGCGCGCGCGTGTTTGTGTGTGTGTGTGTGTGTGTGTGTGTGTGTGTGTGTGTGTAGGCGTGTGTGGGCGTGTGTGAATGTGTGTGTGTGCGTTTATGTGTGTGTGGCTGGGGTATATGTTTATGTAGATATATATTTTTAAGGGAATCATCTCCCAATCATACGCTTGCATCAATTTAATATGAAATACCACTAACACTATTTTCTCTCAATTTCAGGTGAGCAGCAAACATCTAATGGTACAAGATACCGGAAACCTGGATACATAAAAGAACATTTTCGATCATTATACCAATATTCATTGGACAAGACACCAGAAAGGTACTGACATAATCTTAATTTTATCTAATTAACATCTCACTTCTTTTCTAACTGACAGCTCCCAACCTTCCCCTGTCTGTCGGAGTATTGCATCTCCATTATATTTTCTCTCGCTGTTTTCATTTTTTTTTTTATATGAAGACTGGTAAACAATATTCGGAGACCTTAGTAGGAATGATCACTTGATCCCACGTGGTTTAAGGCTATCCTTAATCCATCTTCATTTTTTCAACTACTTTCTCTATATATTCATTCTGGATTTCCTTTTAACACTATATACACTGAAGATGTGTTAACAGATAATAATTGTTAGACTTTAATCATTTTGTCTCCCATTGGCCATTGGTTTCTCAAATATTGTTAATCACTTGATCACTGTGATTTACTGTATGTTAATAAATGTATACACACACACACACACACACACACACACACACACACACACACACACACACACACACACAAGAAAAAACTTGATTTTAAGAAAAAAACTTTATGCTAAATGATGCAAAGACGGGTCATCACGAGCATAGCTTCCTTCCCGTGTAATACAGCTAGGTAAACACACACACACACACACACACACACACACACACACACACACACACACACACACACACACACACACACACACACACACACACACACACGTACATACACACACACACACACACACACACGTATATATATATATATATATATATATATATATATATATATGTACGTATGTATGCATGTATATATATATATATATATATATATATATATATATATATATATATATATACTGGTATATTGTGACAAGTTCTATGCTTCCTCTGAAGAAGCATAGAGCGAGACCGGTCAGGAATAAACTCAGGAACTGGGAACTAGACCCGTGACTTATTTTTCCACCTTTATCATATATATATATATATATATATATATATATATATATATGCTGGTACATTGTGACAAGTTCTATGCTTCCTTTGAAGATGCATAGAGCGAAACCGGTCAGGAATAAACTCTGACCTAGACCCGTGACTTCTTTTTCCACAATATATATATATATATATATATATATATATATATATATATATATATGTATATATATGTATATATATATATATTTATAAATCTCACCATCCCACTACCAAGAAGTGGGTTCTGAGAAACCCCTCCTGGTAGGGGAAGCCCTGTCCGACAAGGGCTGTTGGTCGGGAGCCAACACAGAAAGCACCCAGCGAATTCCGGGAATCGAACTCACATCCATCTGCTCATGAATTCGACATAGTATATATTGAGAAGAGGTGGAAATGAGACCTTAAACTTATGAAATGGACCTTTATTCAGATGCAAACATTTCGTCCCCTTGGGTCTTCTTCAGTGGAATAGCTGCACTTCTCGTAACCTGATGTTCTTGCTGAACTCTGCCTCGTTCCCTTCCTCCCACACTCGCCTACTAACATGTACGCAGACGCTTGCCCACCCAAGACAGAAACCCACATCGAGAGTTAATGGTATCTATTTGTGCCAACCTATGCTGCTTCCATTTTGTTTTTCTTTTCGTGTTTTTCCCTCTGAGGAGACCTTATGTCCTTGGGGAGAACGTCTGCATAGGTGGTGGTAGGCGAGTGTGGTAAGAGGGGAACGATGAAAAATCCAGCAAGGATATCAGGTCACAAGAAAAGGTGTTATCTCCCTGACCAAGTCCCAAGGGGTTGCAACGTTTGCATCTGGATAAAGTTCTATACCCTCGACCTAACATTTCATTGCTACCTCATCTCCATATTCTGCCAATATCTATGTATATTGTAAGCATTTGTATGTAAATATGTATACACACACACACACACACACACACACACACACACACACACACACACACATATATATATATATATATATATAATGTGTGTGTGTATGTATATACATGTAACGTGTATGTGTGTGTATGTGTATGTGTATATATGTATATGTATGCATATGTATGACTATATATACATATATATATAATATATATATAATATATATATGTATATGTATATGCTAATAAGAACACGGGTATGTGTATTTCACGTATGCAAAGTAGACCACTTGGAAAAAGAAACTAACGAAGCAGAGCGCTTTCGTATATTACATTTTCAGTGCAAAAAGTACTTTTTGCCCTGAAATGTAATATACGAAAGCGCTCTCCTTCGTTAGTTTCTTTTTCCAAATGGTCTACTTTGCATATATATATATATATATATATATATATATATATATATATATGTATATATATTGTATGTGCGTGTGTGTTTGTGCGTATGTATGTATGTTACAATGGGGAGGATGGGAAGTGAAAAGACAAATGTTTCATTAAGAGTGTGATCGGAATATGTTTCTGGTTGGAGAAAGAGTGTTGCGAAACTGGTCAGGAATAAAGTTGGACAAATAGCTTTGGCTTTGCTCTCCGTAATCAATTGATTTTTTCAGGGTTTGTGAGCATATAATCATTTGTATAGTTCTTATATAATCTGTGAGTAGATATAATCACAATACGAGTTTGGCTGGAGCTGCTATCGGTTCCTAAACGTACCTGTTGCGTTTGAGTTCAGCGACAGAAATACGTTTTCTATTATGATAGTTTCAGATAGAAAGAGATCTTGTGGCATTTGCTTTTTGTATTTTATAAAAAGGAAAATACACTATTAAGAATGTATAGAAATAAGAGAAAAAGGAATAGAGCGAAGAGGGAAGCAATGAGGGCAGGCGAAGGGAAAGAAGAAGGAAGATACAGAGAAGGTTGGAATAATTGAGAGTAGGAACGAGAAGAAAAAGGATGAGTGTGGAGCAGAGAGACGAGAGGACTGTCAACCGTGACGAGCCCAAAAATGGATAGAGATGGATTGGGTGGCCAGGCGCCCAATCTGGAGAGGAGTCACATATCACGTGCCGATTGGTTTGTGAGAAATCTGAGTTGTCAGTCAGATTTGGATATGATTAGATTTCCTCTCCTTCGTATTTGTCGTCATGTTTTCTGCAAATTCCGGTAATTATGATTATACGTGTGCTAACGTTGTTGTCCTGCAAATGATAATTTAATTCTTTATTCTGGCTATCATCAGTTTATTTGACTTAGAGAAAACTTTTAAACCCTTACAAGTCAAAAGGGATACAAATGATTATTTTAGGGAAAAAGATCAAATGTCCTGGGTACACAAAAATGAAAAAAAAAAGAAGAAGAATTGATGGCAAAATCTGAGACGGTTGAATTAGCTTATTTTTGGTTGCGTCAGCGTAGATTAGGTCAGGTCAGTTTCGTTTTGGTCCTGGATACTAAGAAATCATTTTATATAATATCTGTTAAATAACTACAAATATTCTTATTCCTTTATATTTTTTCATTAGTGTTTACTGGTGAGCAAGTAAAACGTACATATCTTGGGCGACTTCCCGTGTGGCTGCTAAGGGCCCAGTTACACCAACCTTACGAGTACGACCTGTTTCTGACCACCGGCGACCAGACTGATTTGTGTTGTTCCTCTGTTTATAAAAAAGAATCCAAGGCAATGCTGCAATTGGAATGAATCTCCGACGTCATGAAGATGAATATGAAATAGCCACCTAGTGCTAACCATAAGAGAAACAAAAGTGCCACCTATCTCGTTATGGTGTTAAGGTTCTTCGGTTGCCGTTGTAACACATTAAGTACAATTAGCACAGCGTAATGTAATAGCACATTGGTAAAATGAAACTTGTTAACCCACTGTCGGAGAAAAGAAATCAGAAATACTAATTATCTGTATATTTCGACCACTGACTGTGGTCCTCTTCAGCAGAAGAGGACCACAGTCAGTGGTCGAAATATACAGATAATTAGTATTTCTGATTTCTTTTCTCTGACAGTGGGTTAACAAGTTTCATTAAGTACAATGTTGGTGTATCTTACACTTACTAAACTGTGAGGAACCATATGTCAACAAGAACACGAAAGAACGTTCTTCATAGCTTTCAAGAAGAGAAACAGTCATTCGCACTCAAGTAAAACCCAAATTTGTTGAAATAAAATGTATTATGCATGGAGTCTAATTACTTAAATTGTAAACTAAATATATAAATAATCAAATAAAAAATAGAAAATATATAAAAAAGGAAAACCCATACAATATTGATAACGCCTTCATGTGGCAATCAAAGAACAAAAAAACACTTAAAAAAACAGGTCAATATTGATAATTAAGATATACTTGAAAGGTTAGATGAAGTAGGATAATAGATACAAAGTA
>NC_134787.1:60779250-60806750 GCF_046742065.1 Oratosquilla oratoria
TATATATATATATATATATATATATATATATATATATATATATATATAAATATGTATGTATACACACACACACACACACACACACACACACACACAATTATATGTATTATGAAGTAATTATATTCTAGATTGGTAGTTAAGATCCTATTGCGTTATAAGATACCCTCACACACAAAATATGCCGTTAACGCGATAATAACTTTTCTAATTAATAAAGTAGATTTTTCTTAAATCATCTCAACATATTAAATTAATGAGGTGGTCTGAAATGTGATTGATGATATTTAATTACATTGTACGGAAAGTAATGCTTCAGAGTAAACTGATGTAATGATAAGTTATGGCAATGCGTCAAGGATGAGGTGATAAGAAAGACAATGAAATATTGTTTAAGACAACATTAAAGGTAATGAATCATATGTAAATATGTGTATGCATATGTATATACGTACGTGTATATATTTATGTATGTATATCAGTCATCATTATCAACTGGGGGCATACGCCAGGGAGCGCGTTACTTCACTCACACGTCGTCGCCAGTCTTCACGGTCTCTCCGGGCAAGCTTTCATGCAGACACCCTTTCTTCCCACACCAAACAAATCTCGACAGACTGTCATCTTGTCTCAGTCATGAATTCCGTGAGCGATCCTTTCGTCTCTTACATCCAGGATTGTCTCTTGTGGAGACGATCCTGTAAGTTGGATCAACATCAAAGAAACGTGTCAGATACCAGACGGAATTGATGTTCACAGTGCAATCTCTGGTTTGATACAAAGTCAGTCTTTTCTCTTGAACTCCTTTTTTTCAGTCCGGCGTTCGATAAACTTTGTAATACTGAATTAACAGTAGGACTGATGATTCCAAATGATAAAAAGAAAGTGAACGTCATATACATATCTATGGCCAGAAGTTATTATTCAGCTGAGGGAAACCACACACTGGTAGGTGAAAGTGTATATACGTGTATGTGTGTTCATGTTTGTGATCGTGTAATATGTATGTAAATTGTATTCACGTATGTGTGAGTTTATGTTTGTGGATGTGTGTGTGTGTGTGTGTGAGTGTGGGACCTCTTGGAGTCGAGAGAGGATTCTTCCGACGTCTTCAGTTCTCTTCGAAAAACCTTCGATTCCATCAGACTATATTGGTCTGGACTAATGAGACCCATACCCAATACAGACCAGCGCCCTAAAGCTGTCGAAGAAGCTTCCGACGGCTTTGTCTCAAGGATAAGACCCTTTTCGGCAGTGGCACCAAGCCTGGAGACGAAGGATTCCTGTCCAACGGAGGCACTGTGGTCAGAGCTGATGAGACCCGTTTTCTGACAGTTGCACGGTACCTTGGACGATCGTGAAGTCTTCCGGGCCGGCACGGGAGATCCATTCTCGAAGAAGACAGCCTAAGGTCAGGACTAATGAGATCCATCTTCTTCCAACGACGTCGCCGTTACCTCCCTTGAAGAGGTTCTTCTTCCGGCGGACTTCTGAGATGCGGGCTAATGAGACCCGAATATCACTGTTGACCAAACGCGGGGCGGAAATTCTTTTCCGATCCAGATGGCGCTGGCTCGCAAGGGGAAGGATTCCTGTGGAATTTCGTCTCCCGAAGAGGTCGCAGAAGACGCGCGGTCGAAGACTTCCCTCACTCTCTAGCGACGTCCTCTTGAGGCCTCGGAGTAGCGAGGATCATCAGGGCAAACTCCATCTCGTGAACACAGGTTGTGCTAGCGTGACCTAAGCGGACCGAAAATAAGGTCACGACCAGGTCATGGTAGGTGGAGACTATTTTGAATATGTGGAGTAGATCATAAATACTTTTATTTTGCAAATATTAACAATCAAACAAACGAATAAATATATAAATAGGTAAGTAAATTAAATAAAGAAAGATAAAAAGTAAATAAGTAAATCGGTCAATCAATTCATTGCCTCTGGTCCCTCTTGCAGAAGACCTGCGACCTCTAGGAAACCGGCAACAGCCTCTGGGCGGGACCAAAGTCGCTTAGAGAATATGCATTGTATTGATAGTCAATGTGAGGTATTGTACAGTATGATATGTCCTGTGCCTTCTATGTGCTGATTGCATCTGGGGCAGTTTGAATCTGTGACCAAATCTATTCTGTGTTGGTGACCTAAGCCCAGGCGTGCTAATGTGGTTCACTATGGTCTTGGATCACGTGTTGGACTCGTGATCGACAGCTATTTCCCTTCCGGAAGAGAGCTCAGAGCTGTGACCTTTACATACACACAAACACACCCAACTCCCTGTCCACGAGAGTTGGAGTAACGACTCGCAGCGCAGCGATACTGAATTTTTTCAGCCCTGGGCGGGATTCGAACCCGGACCGCCGTAGTGGTGGCAGGGAACTCTAACCACTGCGCCATCGAGTATCTTGTCTTATGTGTGAGGGTTTTCTCTGACATGCACCAGATAGATGATTAAATAAATAAATAAAATTCTCAAATTGACTAGACTGAGTCATTTTTCAAAATGTCACACTTGCTGCTCTCAGGTCTATGCAAAGTCATTTGCTGCAACACTTACCTAGTTAATGGTGGTTGGCTGGGTGCTGGATATGTTTTCGAGTGGGAGAGGAGTGAGTAGGAGAGGGAGAGGAGGGAGTTTGGGAAGAAGGAGTGGGAGCGGAGAGCGTGGGAGAAGAAGGTGTGGGAGAGAAGGGAGGGAAGGAGGAGAGGGAGAGAGAAGAGAGAATGAAAGGAGGGAGAGGGAGAGAGGGGAATGTGTCACAGTATCAAAGGAATTAAATATCTCGACAAGAATCACCATTGTAACTGCTCAGGCACAAATTTAAAGAGCAGACACCTTCGTCGTTCTTTTAGGGTAGTTGTGTATACAATTTTCGAAAAAAAAGAGAGAATTCTTTCATGGGCTAAGGGAAAACGTAATAAAAAGGAGGAGTATTGGAATTCTTTGACAATTAAGTCGAACGGATTGTATTTCATATACGCTTATGCGAACTACATGGGCCGCGCGGAAGCTCAGTGGGTGCCGTGTTGAACAACACAGCGACTTATCGCAACTGACAGGGCTTGCCATACCACGGGTATGTCACATCCCTCTTCGTGATTTTTTTTTTTTTCTTTAACTGCTTACGAGTTTTTTTTATTTACTTTTTTCTTATCTTAAGGATTACTTTTTTGAAAGAAGTAACTGAATAGATATGTTACAGTTCTGTAAGGAAATTACATGACCTTTACTTCACTCTTCATTTGTCGATGAAATGTTCATAGATATTTGTTAATTGATATGTAAGACATGAATACATGCATTTAAATCTACCTCGCCACTTCTATTGCCTTAGAGAAAAAATGTGTCCATGGATGTATTTTTTATTTTCTTTATTTTCTATGGTTTTCTAAAAATAGAAATTTTAAATTGGAGCATAATTAAGAATGTTTATCAAATGTGTCTAAGGATATATTTTTAGCTTTATTTTCTATGGTTTTCTAAACATAGAAAATTTAAATTAGAGCATAATTAAGAAGATTTATTAAATGTGTCCAAGGATATATTTTTAACATTCTTTATTTTCTAAAATTTTCTAAACATAGAAAAATCAAATTAGAACTTAATTAAGAATGTTTATTAGATTTGTCTAAGGATACATTTTTAGCTTTATTTTCTATTGTTTTATATACATAGAAAAATTAAATCAGAACATAATTAAGAAGGTTTATTAGATTATGTCCAAGGACATGTTTTTGTCTGTATTTTCTATGGTTTTCTAAACATAGAAAATTAAATTAGAACATAATTAAGAAGGTTTATTTTTCTAATCAAGGGGGCCAACTCTCGACAGCTCAAACGAAAAAGATTCTTGACCATCCTTTGACGTTCCTGAAGAGTTTGAGTGAGGGCTTTCTTTCCTTCGCCACTCTTCGTAGGATGAGAGATAATATCAATTAGCCTTCAGACTTTTTCTCTTGACATATTTTTTTATATTGTTTCTTTAATGATAAAATCATTGCCTTCCCTCTCGAAACGACCTGCCCAAACTCAAGGAATTTTTATCACCACCTAGAGACATTGATTTTTTTTCCCTTTGTGTATTAACTCTATTGATCTCTGTTGCCAGTTCAGTGTATACATGTATACATACACACACACACACACACACACACACACACACACACACACACACACACACACACACACACACACACATATATATATATATACATATATATATATATAATATATATATATATATACATATATATATATATAATATATATATGTGTGTGTCTGTGGGAGTTAAAGTTACTTTACTTGAAATTATCAAACCTGTCCTCAGTGCTCTATACCTATACTTATGCCTATACGTAAACTCGTACATATAACTATGCATATAACATTACCTATACAAAAATAATTGATTATTTTACTTCTTGATGTTACTGTTTTGTCTCCTCCCCCTTCCCCCCACCCTTTCCCTTCCAGCCACTACTCCCAGTGACAAAGGAGACGGGTAAGGGAGTTACGGTAGTATTCTTAAAAGAAAAAAAATCTTTCCCTTCCAAGGATTTATGTAAGATTTATATAATGAAAGATTTATATAAGAAAATGTTTTTTTTTTAAAGAATACTACCGTAAGATTCTTAATGTGGTATTCTTAAAAAAATCTTTCCCTTCCGTATGGTCACCGAATCTCATTAAAGACATTGACAGACTGGAAAAAGTACAACGGCGAGCCACAAAACTGATTCCAAATATCAAAAATAAATCATACGAAAATCGACTAAAACATATGAATCTGTTTTCCCTTAAAAAGCGTAGACTCAGAGGTGACTTGATACAGGTCTTTAAGATTTTAAAGGGAATTGACAACATCAATAGTGACAAAATTTTCACATTGAATGAGAATCCGACAAGAAACAATGGTCTCAAACTGTCCGGAAATAGATTCAATTTGGAAGTAGGTAGAAACAACTTTGCCAACCGTGTAGTTAATGAATGGAATAAACTTCCTGCACAGGTAGTGCAATGTAGTTCAGTTCGAAGCTTTAAGAATCATTTAGATAAACACCTAAGCAAGATGCTGTAATGATTATAATTTATTTTATATTATTTGTTTTTGTTTTGTTATCATTTGTCTGTCTGATTTTCATTTATTATTAGTTATATGTCAATTTATTATTATTTACTATTTACCTGTTTGTTTATTATTTAACTATACCTATGCATTTATTTATGTATTTTATTTGTCATTTACATAATTATATTTTTTATTTATTATTTTATTATTATTATGATTTTTTTCGCATCCGACCTAGATATGGTCTCCTGTCGGCATGCTCCGCCTTTGTAAATCCTTTGATTTATATAAGGAAAGATTCATATAAGGAAATGATCTTTTTAAGAATACCACCGTAACATTCTTACGGTGGTATTCTTATAAAATTCTTTCCCTTCCAAGTATTTATATAAGATTTACATAAGAAAATGTTTATATAAAGAAATATTTTTCTTTTTTTAAAAATACCATCATTAGTGTTGCAAGAGCAGAAGTAAGAGTAAAGGACAGATTAGTGAATCGTAAAGAAGAAAAGGAATATTTGATGAATCGGAGGAGGGGAACCGACGAGGGGAACTGATCGCTATTGAATTAGTTTGAAGAGAACAAACGCAGATTCAAGTAATGGCAAAAGGCAAAGTCGTAGATTACAAAGGATTGCAAAGACGGAGCATGCCGACAGGAGACCTTTTGGTCCATAACTAGGTCTGATGCGGAAAAAATGTAATAATGATAGATGAATTAAAGAAAAATAAATAGAAGTTATAATGACATAAGTATTAGTAAATAAAATTAATAAATGCATAGGTATAGTTAAATTATAAACAAGCAGATAAAAAGTAAATAATAGCAAATTGACACCGACTATGATGGTACTGAATAAACAGAACATTGTGACACGAGATGATTATCATTGTTACTCTCGTAAAGAGGATTAGACGAAAGAGTGTTTATTTTTATTATATTGTATTCATTTATTATTACTAATTATTATTATTATTATTATCATTATTATTATTACTATTATTATTACTATTATTATTATTATAATTATCATTATTATATATATTTTTTTTAATAAATGTGGGTTCCCGAAGTTATAGAAAGGATTAGGAGAAGCTTATTTATTTTTTCATATTCGATTTCTTTATTGTTATTATTATTTTTTTATAAATGTGGGTTCCCGAAGTTTAAAGCTGACGTTAGAAATATCTAAGTAACATACGATTAGTTGACTCGGAAGGCATGTATCACAATAGTTAGTCATGTTAGACACTAGGAACGAAGGACAGAGACTGGAGTGTTTCAGAGAATCAGTTTAATGCAGCCAATTAGAGAAGTTGTGGATCATAGTCCAAATTACCTGCGAAAGCAAAGTAATTATAACTAGATTGAACCCAGGAATAACCAGTCTATAGAAATAGATAAGATAAATAATAGTAAAAAAGAAATAAAGACAAAAACAACAATTAAAAAGCAACTAGGAAAAGAAATGAAAGAAACAAAACAAGCTAAGAATTTTTTTTTGACTGATAGTAATAATGTCAACAAGAAAAGAGTAAAAGGATCGCAAGAAGAAACATAATATGACAAAAAAGACAATCCAAATAGACAAAGTTTATATAAACGTTATCGCTGATTGACATTTCATCAAAGGCATAAACTCATCGTTGTAATTGAAAAAAGAACATGGTGAGAGTGAAACGTTCCTTAAAAAAAAAAAATAATAATAATAATAATTAATAATAATGTTGAGTGACAAACTCTTTGGTAGAATTTTTTTCAGAACTGAGCTTACAAAAACAAAAATCAGAAATTAACCAAATGCTTGTCGTAGGTCATAGGGATAACTCATTCTTCACAATACAAAAAGCTAAATTTCTTCATTCAAGTCGATAAGTGTTGTACCAAACATACTAAGAATAGTTTACAGAGTTAAAAGGTATTCAGCTGAGAAAATTTTCGCTGTCATACAGCCATTTTTTCAGCGCTAAACAAACTCAACTAGATGATACTCCCCAGGACGTCTACATTTGTTTTCTACTAAGCAAATACTTTAACGTGAAGAAGCTCTTGGCAGCATCCTCGGTAAATTTCTTAAAGAAAAGTAAAAATCTTAGGAGGTAAGCATGCTTAGGAATTCAAAGAAATTCGCTGAAGACGGGGCCGAAGTATCTTGGACAACATCACATTTTTATATTCTAACAAAACTCGTCCCTCTATGGGATAGTACACTTGAGATGAGAAAATATATGGCATAATGCGTCCTTTCCATAGAGGTTTTACTAAAACGTGTGCATTATGGATATTCGTAACTTGAAGGAAATATATACAAACGTTAAACCTAAAGATGAGGTGCATTTTTGCATACTGTAACAAAAGTTCTGCTGAAAATGGAGGGCGTGCTCTGATCCAGAATAACATGGGTTCTAATACATTTGGTACAATTGGCATTGAACCACAAATTCCCATTGGTTCTTAAGTGCCCGGTGGCCTATCTTCTAAATTCAGAGAATTTCAAAACATAAGAGAAGCATCTGGAGTGAATCGCTAGTAACAGCGTGCATCATACAAATAGTTTTCGACGGTCGTCCCGGTCGGTGCCTTATCGATTGAGCCATAGGAACTTCAAAAACAGTCAGTAAGACGTTGGTTTGGTATCTAGTGAAACCCCGGTTCGATGTCCAGGGCGACTGTCGGAAATTATTTATAAGAGAAGCACATTTACACTCAATTTTCTAATAAACTCTAGGACTAGTATAAATATCTACTGAAAAAAAAGTAATTTCTTAACCTTCATTACAATAACTGCTCTAGATATCCCTTAATCAGTTATCTGAAAATATGAGTTACTTAAAAGTTTTGCGTATGTTAAGTATCTTATGTAAATATTTTTGCTCCAACTGTTACACGACTGAATTGATTAGTTTCTTGTATTCTGTTTGTAACGCATCTCGCATTTTCTTAAGACACTTTGCGGACCTTACGAAATCGATCCGTATATCACTGTAGCTTGAGCTCTTAAATGTCTATGTACGGATTAATGATGTGAATAGGATTTTTCATGGGAATCTTTAACATCGATTCTAGATTAAATTCGAGAGAATAAAATTGTGTGAACAGAGTAAGTGGTGTTTTGAAGTGTTTGATCGTTTGGCCACCGGCTTTGGCTGTGTAAGATATTTCACGTCATTAATATATTTCTATATTATATATTTTTTGAAAAATGATATAGGATTATATGTTCAAATCCCATACTCCTCTCCGATTCCTAACAGGGAATTTTACCTTCGTCAACAGTCCAGACCATAGAGAAAAGGTGATGAATTCCGTGCATATTAAAAAAAAAAAAAAAAAAAAAAAAAAAAAAAAATATATATATATATATATATATATATATATATATATATGTATATATATATATATATATATATATATATATATATATATATATATATATATATATATATGAAGATCAAGCCAGATATCCTATGGTCATAGCATTTTACAATCGATATACAAACAAGCTGGAAAAAAATTAGTCTATAAGAAAACTTACATTGTAGAGAACATATTATTTATGAAACAAATCCAGAGTAAAGAGAACGCCGTCTATAGATCTGATAACTACGTTCAGAACGTAAAGTGATGGAATGTGACTTTTTTAGGCAGAGAGATGTTCAATCGGATCATGGCTTCCTGCGTGCACCAAGCAAGACTGTTGTCTTCCTCTCCAGTGAATTGCAGTTAAAACGCTCCGTGACTTCACCTGATCTTTTATAAGAACAACTCGTTGTAGAACCGTTCAGGCACCTCATTCGGAACCACAAAAATTCTCGTGTCAAACACAGGCACAGGTTACACTATAAATAGATTAATGATAAACAAATGAATAAATGAATGAATGAATGAATGAATAAATGGATAAATTAATAAATCAATAAAACAAATGATTGAATTAATGAAAATAAATGAATAATGAATGAATGAAAAAATGATAAATTAATAAATGGATAAGTGGATAAATGAATACACAAATAAACAAATAAACACAAATACATAAAAACATAAATAAATAAATAAACAAATAAACACAAATACATAAAAAACACAAATAAATAAATAAATGCAAGCAGCCCAAAGCTGGGCACTCAAGCTCAAAACTCGCGCTCGTTACCAAGTCATAAAAGCCTCAGGAGGAGTGTTCCTCTAAATACACGCTCTAACAATAGACACTTTTCTCACACAAAAGCCACCCACATCTGGAAAAGGTGTCGACAGATGAGGAGCACAACACACTTCCACTAATAGATGACCCACTCTCATTAATCTGCCTCAGTTACTCACAAGCTTCGAAAGAATACGGAACTACCGTGAACTCACCCGACAATAACAACAAATTCTTAAAACACAGATATTAAGACTTATTTTTGTATTGCAAATAATAAGGAAATATCTCTTTAGGTTGAATTAAAGGAAAATTAGATAGAAATTAGATTGTGAGAAATTTTGGTTAAGCATCTGTAAAAGTCAATGAAATTCAGGATTTGTTAAACAACAATGAAAAAAAAAAGTGAGAATTGAAAATCAGGTTGGGGAAAAAATAGAAAGACATATAATAAAGCTACTCGAACGCCACACTTGTGCAGGTAGCTTAACAAGAGCTCTTGTCATTCCCACAATAGCGTAGCATAAGCCCCTCCATCACGCACAGCCCACAATACTCCCCCGCAAACAAGAATCTGTGCAAACTGTAATCTTTCTCTCCTTTATCTTTATATGTGCCTCTTCTTGTCCCATTCCCTCTGCGTCCATCGTGTGGCAGACAACCTACAAAGATGCGGATGTATTTCACAATGTCATCTTTCTTTTTTCAACTTTATTATCTGCCCCCAGACCTAACTGAGGGAATGCTAAGTACGGAGACTTCAATGCCTTTAAAGTAGTTTATGATTTAGATAAGGGTCGGTGTGCATTGTGGAATGCTGAAAAGAATAGCGATATTTAGTTTAAAAATTACTGGAATGTTGGTCATTTCAACGTGGAATATCTTGTCCTCGTAGGCATGCAAACAAATCAATTCTGACAAGTGTCTGTGTAATTTGGCTTCAGATAACCATAGTGCTCCTGAGGATCTTTGTTGCAGAATGCATCAGATGTTGAGTTTCTTCCATTTCGGGTCATCGACCAATCACAGACCAAAACTGATAAGCTCTCATTCCATCCCATCGTCAAAGGGAATTAACTCGCATTTGTCACTAGAAAATCCATAATGTTTACATTGAACAATACGAAGAAATGGGGCAGCGCAACCATCGTAGGCAAGGAATGAGCCTAGCAAAGTCATAATGGAACATCAGATTTGATGCATGGGTGCCCCTAAGCCGACGCAATGCACAAACTTCGTTCGAGTTGGTGTCCGTAAGTTAGTAGGTCAGAAATTGCACTTGACGAAATACGCACACCAAGTCCCGTTACCCGAGAGTCATGCTTTAGAGTGACGTAAATCTTCTGGCATTAATCAGGATTAAATCCTTAATTGCAGTCGCAATATCAATGGGATTAATGACAACAGTCTCAATTATTTTTTCGGTCAGAATAATCTATTTGAAAAATAAAATATTTCATGCTAGAGAGAATAAAAGCTATAAAGGGCATTGCATGATCGCAGTATTTAGATATTGTTTTGGGTAGAAAGAGTAAGAAAACAGTTCTTTCTGGAATAATAATAAAAAAATAGGTTGAACTTCCCCGGAGAGAGCTGATGTCATATTCTTGGCCCTGTCTGGATCAGTAGCTGACATATTTTACTCTGTTCTTTGATAAAGATCATACAAATTCTTTCTGACTGTTCTTACTCTCTCTATCTCTTCCCCCCTTTCTCTCTCTCTCTCTCTCTCTCTCTCTCTCTCTCTCTCTCTCTCTCTCTCTCTCTCTCTCTCTCTCTCTCTCTCTCTCTCTCTCTCTCTCTCTCTCTCTCCCTGTCTCCCTGTCTCCCTCTCTCCTTCTCTCCCTCTCTCTCATCTTTTGGCTTAGGTAAACTGTTTTATGACGATCACGAAAATGACAACAAAGAAAGATGACAATAGGTTCATCCGTACAGATACATTCTAGTCTGAGGTGTTCAAAGGACTGAGTTTGAATATGAAAACAAAAGATAACACAGAGAAAACGTTTCTTGTGGTAAGGAATGCTATTGTTTACTAAATGAAAAGAGCAAGGGCTTACTATATTGGAATGAGCCAACATGATCTTTACAAAACTCGTATTTGTGTATTAGTATTGGCAAGTTTACTTTAGACAATCAAATGAAAGATGTACCGCCATGTAGTAGTGGGTATATTGTTTTACTTTGGAAAATAAACGAAACTAGATGAAACGGCGCAAAAGGAAAAAATATATAGTTAAATATAGAGACAGAAAAACGCGACTATTCCTTACCAGTGAAGTGGGATTCACGCCGAAATTACACTCCAGCTGCGTACGATGTGCAAACACAGACTGCAGCTTTACAAATTCCGGCTCGAACTAACTCGGCGTTTCTTTGTTGCTAAAAGAACACTCGAGAGCTTGTCGATCTTGGGAATGAAAAGGTATATCAGTCAACAACCTCATTCGCTTTAATATGCCCGCAACTTAACTCCAAATGCAAAACCATCTGTCTACCAAGTACAGACTAATTGAATACCTAACTTTCCTCCTTTCTTACAGGAGGGAGTACAATTTCTTTCAGTCTGGCTGAAGACAACTAATTTGTCTCCTCGGCACTCCCTCGGTGGAAGGAGCGGTTAACGGTTTTAACGGTCGGATGGTTGTCAGATACAAAAAAAAAAAAAAAAAAAAAAAAATAGTAACTGTTGAAAACACACCAATATTAGAGAAGGAACACGAAAAAGTCAGTCGTGATGGACAATTGAAAATATTTCGATGGACAAAAAAAAATCATCAAGGTCGCAAAAAACAATATCAGACTTCTAATTCGGCCAATAAAAACAGAGGACACAAGAAAAGGGGGCGTGGCAGTGAAAAAGTAGCCAATTAGGGAACATGGCGGGACCCAAATAGCCAGCCATTCCCCTCCACCCCACCCATTTGGAAAAAAATGGTCAATTACACCGGAAGCAATACACTAAAATGAACCGGGAAGCATCCCATAGTTCAAAAACGTTCCTCCCAATGCCGCGCGTTGCCGAGTGAGATCAGCGATCCTAGAAGCTCCGGCTGAAATGTCCTGGGTTTTGTGTATTCTTTTCAAATGTTCTGCTCCAAAAAGAACACTCAACCACACTGGCGAGCCGAAGACAAATTTTCTGTTTCTCTTTAACTGTAACCATCATCAATTTTCCTTTCACTTCTATCCATCTCTTTCCCCCTTTTAAATTGCTCTTTCCCTCTCCAACCCACGAGACATTTTTTTCCCGTACACTGAAATCACCACTCAACAATATCCTGTTCTTTTGCTGATCACCACAGTACAGAAAATCGATATCTGAAATAGGTTCAGCATAGTCTTGTTTGATAACATAGTCAAATTCGTTTACACTATGTACCGTTTATTCTACTATATCTCTCTTTACATCTTGCTATTTTTACGGTATTTTTTCCTTTCACTGTCTGAATTCAGGCTTTCTCACTTCTGTAATTTCTGTATCTCTCTTCTTTTTCAAAATGATGTGCCGACATGAATATGCTCATCCTTGGCTTGGGCCTTGTGTAAAACAGGGACTAGGGTCGCAGGTTAGTGATCTTTCCTATTCTCTGGAATCAGATAGCTTCCAGGTTTCGAGGCTTTTATAGTCTCTGTAGCCGAGCGGGTAAAGGCATTGTGAAGATTGTCTTACGGGAGGCCGAAGAAGTGGGTTCGAATTCTACATGCGACTGTCACAAAAATTATCAGAACTTCTATCGTCATCCTTCTGACATTGTAGGGTGGTGATACCTCTTGTAGTATCAAAAGAGATCGACAAACATCTATCCTGGCCACCCCCCCCCAAAAAAAAAAAAAAAAAAAAATCCACCACCACTACTAACTTCAACTCCCCTACCAATTGAATTAGCTTTGCTGCCCATCTCTCTTCTCCTGCCACGTGATGCCCTCCTTTTTCTCTCTCTCTCTCTCTCTCTTTCTCTCTCTCTCTCTCTCTCTCTCTCTCTCTCTCTCTCTCTCTCTCTCTCTCTCTCTCAGTCTTTGCACCTTTCTTTGTTTTTGTTTATTTTTGTTTTTACTCTTGCCTTTCTGTCTCTGAATCCGTTAATATCTTTGTCCTTGTATCTAACTCTATTTCTACCTCTGTCTCTGACTTTGTTTTTATCTCTGTCTCTGTCTGTCTTTGTTTCTATACTTGCCACTGTCTCTGTCTGTATTTGTTTTCATAAATGCCTCTGCCCCTGTCTGTCTGCTTCCGTCTCTCTACAATTTTTTTTTCGTCTCTCTCTCTCTCTCTCTCTCTCTCTCTCTCTCTCTCTCTCTCTCTCTCTCTCTCTCTCTCTCTCTCTCTCTCTCTTTCTCTCTCTCTCTCTCTCTCTCTCTCTCTCTCTCTCTCTCTCTCTCTCTCTATCTATCTATCTATCTATCTCTCGTACAAACACACACGCACACACACACACACACACACACACACACACACACACACACACACACACACACACACACACACACACACACACACACACACACGCGTACATACACACACACACGTACATACATACATATATACACTTTTCTCCCTCGCTCCCCCATGCCTTGTCCATAATTGCCGCTGCTTTTCTTTCTCTTCATGCTTACTTGCTTCTGTTTCCTTTCCATTTCATTCTCATTTGCTTCCTCTCACTTCGTCCAGCACCGCTTTCATCCTATTATCTATGTTTTTATGTCTCTATGTCTTTATGTCTCTATGTCTCTATGTTCATCCTATTCTCTATGTTTTTTTTTCTATCCATTGTTCAACGTACCTTTCGCGCGTTAATCACATCTTCTTTCCCGGATTCCAAGTTTCTTCACACTCAAGTATTATTACTTTCTTAATTCTATTTCCCTTTCATCCACTTGATTTCCCAGTTTTTCCGTATTTCTTTTCTTTAAGCTTCGTCAAACGTTTCTTAATTAATGTTCTCCTGGTTCACTTGTATAATTATGTGGTTAATTTTTGTACATTTTTCCCACGAAGACTTTTATTTATTTATTCGTTTATTTATATATATATATATATATATATATATATATATATATATATAGATATATAGATATATAGATATAGATATATATATATATATATATATATATATATATATATATATATATATATATATATATTCTCTTTCTAGCCTCTGTACCTATTTTCATTCTTCACCATGTCCCAGTGTTCAGAGAAACGCTCACCTTATATGGGCACCACCCATTCCTCTTTTCCTCTCTCTTTCCCTCTCTCCCTTTATTCCCATAGACTCTTTTTCTCTCTTTCTTCCCTCTTTTCTTCCTACTCTTTCTTCCCATTTTCTTTACTCGCTTTTAGTCTCCCCTTTTGCCTTTCGTAACCTTGAGGCAAAAAAGGTTCTTGAACAATCTCTGTTTCCTTTCTTGTCCTTTATAATCCCTGTTTCCTTTCTTGTCCTTTTTAATCATTCTCTTCTTCTATTTCATGCATATTACTTTAGACACACACGCCTATCCTTCCCTCCTATTTCCACAGCCTTTCTCAATGAAATTTTCTTTGTTTCCCCTTCTTCTTCTTCTTCTTCTTCTTCTTCTTCTTCTTCTTCTTCTTCTTCTTCTTCTTCTTCTTCTTCTTCTTCTTCTTCTTCTTCTTCTTCTTCTTCTTCTTCTTCTTCTTCTTCTTCTTCTTCTTCTTCTTCTTCTTCTTCTTCTTCTTCTTCTTCTTCTTCTTCTTCCTTCTCCTTCTCCTCCTTCTCCTTCTTCTCCGTCTTCTCCTTCTCCTTCTCCTCCTCCTTCTCCTCCTCCTCCTCCTCGTCCTCCTCCTTCTCCTCCTCCATCTTTTTCTTGCTTCTTCACCTTCTTCTTTCTTCTTTTTTCTTTCTTCTTTCTCCTTCCACTTTTCCATTTATTTCTTCTTCCACTTCCTTTGTCTTTCACTTCTTTCTTCTTTCTTTTTCCTTTTCTTTTTTATTTTCTTTCTTCTTTTTCTCCTTCCGCTTCTTTCTCCTCTCTCTTCTTTGTACTTCTTCTTCCTCTACTTTCTTTTTCTTCTTTTTTCCTCTACTTTCTTGTTCTTCTTTCTTATTTCTTTATTTTTGTTTCTATTTCTTGTTTCTTTTTTCTTGTTTCTTTTTTCTTTTCCGTCACTTTATTTGTCTTCTTCTCCTTCTCCACTTTATTTGTTTTCTTCTCTTTCTCCACTTTGTCTTATTTTACTTCTTCACTTTATTCGTCTTCTTCCCCTTTTCCTGCCTCACCTCTTTTCCAAGGCATTTCCATACAAGTCATTCCCATCCATTGCGAAAGCGCCTTTCACGCCTTCTCAACTTATTTTTTTTCCCTTCATTATGTCCTCCATTCGTTCCCTCTTACTTTTTCGAAAAGTCAAGTAGCCTTGGTCTATAGTTTCCCTCAACATATTCCCAACCTTCGCCATCACTGCTCTCACCCCATTTACCAACACCAACACCAACACCAACACCGGTGTCACTATCACCACTACCACCACCACATTCAACACATTTACCACTACCACAAACACCACCACCACAGTCAACGCAATTACCACCACCACAACCACCACCACCACGGTCAACACAATTACCACCACCACCACCACAGTCAACACAATTACCACCACCACAGTCAACACAATTAACCACCACCACCACAGTCAACACAATTACCACCACCACAACCACCCACCACCTCAGTCAACACAATTACCACCACAACCACCACTACCACCACCACCACAGTCAACACAATTACCACCACCACAGTCAACACAATTACCACCCCAACCACCACCACCACCACCACCACAGTCAACACAATTACCACCACCACAATCAACACAATTACCACCACCACAACCACCACCACAGTCAACGCAATTACCACCATAACCACCACCAACACAGTCAACGCAATTACCACCACAACCACCACCACCACAGTCAACGCAATTACCACCACCACAACCACCACAGTCTACACAATTACCACCACCACAGTCAACACAATTACCATCACCACAGCCAACACAATTACCACCACAACGACAGTCAACACAATTACCACCACCATAACCACCACCACAGTCAACACAATTACCACCACCATAACCACTACCACAGTCAACACAATTACCACCACCACAATAACCCACCACCACAGTCAACACAATTACCACCACCACAACCACCACCACCACAGTCAACACAATTACCACCACATCCACCACCACCACCACCACTATCTCCACTTATTGCTGCCTTCTTGTGGAATCTTCTCCAACTTCTCTTTCTTATCTCTAAGTCCCATCCTTTTCGCCCAGCCCACTTCCTGTACTTTACTTTCTGCTTTCCCAAACCTTATCTCTTTCTCTCTGACTTCTCTCTATCCCCTTCTCTTTTCCTCCTTCACTTACCTTCTCCTATTCTCTCTGCCCATTCCTCTTCCTATCTCCTCCCTTTCCACGTTGCCTTCTTCCTTTTCCGCAAGTTTCCCTCTCCATTCCCTCCCTCTTACCTTTCGTCCCATTAATCCTCTCTTTCCTTTCCTTGTCCTTTATCTACGTATTTCTACGTATCTACCACTTATATCTCTGAGAGTCAGTCTTTCTGTGTGGCTGTCTGTCTTTTTCGTTTCGCCTTAGTCTCTGTATGCACTATGTATGTATGTTTGTATGGTTATATGGAAGTATATCTGTATGTATGTGTCTGTATGTATGTAGGTAGGTAGGTAGATAGGTAGGTAGATAGGTACATACGAGGTTTGGTGCTGAGTGGTAATATTTATCAAGCAATATGCCATTGAGGTTATTTTGCAAACGTCTAAAGCAATGCCACGAGAAATTTTGTGATTAAGTGCACAGCCACATTTGTCATTTCATCGTAGACTCCAAACTGTGGAAGAGAACGAACAACAAACTCTGCATCAAACTTGGGAAATCCGTAATGGCATATTTCGGCACGTGTATAACAGTATCTGCATGTATTCGTGTTATTTGTGGATTACAGTATGTAGGTATACGCAGACAAAATCATATATGAACACGCGTATGCATAAGTATATTGTTTTTAAACCCTCTATAATAACGTTGGTATATATATATATATATATATATATGTATGTATGTGTGTGTGTGTGTGTGTGTGTGTGTGTGTGCGTGTGTGTGTGTTTTTTCTTGTTAAAGCTAATTGGTTTTGTTTAGGTTAAACCAACAATTTTAGAACATTCCTCTCTCAGGGTCCTTCGCTTTGATGAATTTTATAATTTTCTATACAACTCCAGTACGATGCGCAGAGTCCGTTTAAATGTACGGAAAATAAATATGAAAAAGTTTAATATGAATGTTTTTCACAATACAAAATTTGATGAAAAATGAAAGGATATTTTCCAGTCATGCATGAAAATTGTTGACAGCCAGGTATAGCGAATTACCAAACAAATATGAGATTTTCAGGCATGGTATAGTTACCTCGTGCTATGCAATTTTCAACCCTAGGAAGTAGCTCTACCCCTGGCTGAAACTCGTTGGATCAGAAGAGCCTGTGACCTCATCAATATCGTTTACGTTCACTTTATTAAAAACGTACCATTTAAAGACTTTGTTTTAGCGAACGTTCGGTGAATTTATTAATTTTAAAGGACCCTTTGGTTATGGTGAGGGTATGTATGTATGTATGTATGTATGTACACATTTATTTTCAGCCCATGTTGGCAGAAGATCGATACACAAGTTTTACTCTCGTCTACTTCGAGTTCGCTTGTCGCATAGCCCCGTCCCGAAGTTGAAGACATCTGAAGTCCATCAAAGAAATCTTGTCTTTCTGACATCGAGCTCCACTGGCTTTTCGTGGATCCCTCTCCATGTTGGACTAAGAAGAATTATATATACCAAGGAAAAAAATGAAAGGGAACAGAAAAAAATAAAAATAAAACTGCAGGAGCTTCTCTTGAGTTTTTTTCTGTGTATTAGGATGAACGACCGACATATACACACAACATACGCACTCAGCACACGCGTATACACACACACACACACACACACACACACACACACACACACACACACACACACACACACACACACACACACACACACACACACACACACACAACACTTTCAAACCTGACATATGAACAAAGACTGGCCGAACTGGAATTGCCAACCCTGGAACAAAGAAGAGAAAGAGGGGACCTACTAACCATCTACAGAATTATGAAAGGGAAAAAATGCCTTGATAAAGAGGATTTATTAAAGTGGGACTGAGGAAAAACAAGAGGACATGCAATGAAACTCAAAAAGAATAACTACAGAAGAGACCTAAAATAGAACAGCTTCCCACACAGAGCGATAGATATATGGAACAAATTGGATGAAGAAATAGTGTGTGCAAACATAATACAATAATTTAAGAACAAGCTTGATTTTGTGAGATATAAAAGTGGGTCACCACGAGCGTAGTTCCCCTTCCCGTATAATACAACTAGGTAAATACACACACGCGCGCACACACACACACACACACACACACACACACACACACACACACACACACACACACACACACACACACACACACACACACACACACACACACACACTCTATTTTATCTATTACCCTCTCTTCTGGGAGGGTAATAGCTATCGATCACTAGTCCAGCACGTGATCCAAAAACCATGATGAATGACACACATAAGCACAAGTAAATCCATATCCACACTATGTATAGGATAGAAAAAATTGACCATAAACTCAGAGATATCAGACGTGGACACAACATCAGTAACGAAGAAACGCCATAACCTTAACTGGGTTGACTTCTGGAAAAGAAAATCTCCAATGTCTCAAAAATTCAACGTTATTTAATGCCTAGGGAGGGAAATTGGGCTCAGAGTTATCAACTACAGGGAATGTAAGAGCCATAAAGCAGGAAGAGATCTTATCAACTTAGACAAAGGGAGAGATTTAGGAGTCGCCATAAACAGGAGAGTATAATCGGTGAGTATATGCGAGGACAGCTTACAAATAGCAAGGTGAAAGCTTGTCATTGTTGGTTTTTATGAAATACATTAGAAATATAACTTAGAAATGCAATGATCATTTGGAGTTCTAACAGAGAGATTTATGAATGAATTTATACACACTCATACATGCAGAAAAACGAATACACGAGCGCACGCGCGTGCACTCGAATACAAACATCCGTGACTGATGGATCCATAAATATTGAAGCCCAAGTGTTATGTCTGTGTATGTATGTAGGTATATATGTACATTGGTACATGTATATGCATGTTTATATATAAATTTACATATATATATATATATATATACATATATACATACATACATACATACATACTTATACAAACGGCTTTCCCCCCTTGCAAGGGAGGTAGCAAAGAAAAAAACAAAGGCATAAAATCCACTCCCACCCATTCCATGCCCACGTACTCCACTCCCATTCACCTTCCTCCCTCCCTCTTATCTTGGCTCTTCCTGGATGACGGGCCATCCCTGCATCTCGCCCACTACCCTGGGTCAGACCTATTTGTTCCACACACATAAGCACAGTATGTGCTATATTGCTTCAGATCCTTTATGCAGGCTAGACTTCCAACAATTTTCTGTCACTATGACATGGAATTAATAGGTTCTCCTACTTGGATTTGAACCCTTGCATGAGAGGCTTACTTATTATAAAGCAAAGGACGTGCCATTGTGCCGCGACAACCCTACAAAATGGAACAATTTATATCAAGACCTAGTCGTTCTACCGAGGGCACACGCGCAGGCACAGTATGTAGGCCTACTGTATTGCATTAAATCCTTTATCCAGGCTAGTCTTCCAGCAAGTTATTGTATCACTATAATATTTGAAATGAATAAACTCTCTTACTGGGATTCGAACCCTGACAAGAGCGGCTTGCTTATTGTAATGCAAAGGCACAATTGTATAGTACGGCCTTTGCCTTATAGGCAGGGGTTCGAACCCCAGAGTCAACAAATAGACCTGCGTTTGTATACATGGTTAGTATATATATATATCATGATCGTGAATCGATAAATATATATAATTTTTTCTATAAAAGTTAATTGAGAATGTGCATAATATATGACAGGAAAAAAGTATATTTCACCCTATACATAAGAAAGATTTTTTTTTCATTTGTCATACGAAGGTCGCAAGGTATACGATGTACAGGGAGTATATGTTTAAAGTTCTCCTTGCATAACAGAGGAAATATTTTCAAAACAGGGTTATCTAGTTCCTTTGATCCTGAACGTACCCCGTGCACTCGCTCGCATATAGGGAAACTTCAGCTGATCCTTGACAGTTCAGTGTAATCGTGCTATCCCGGGAAGGCTTCCGTCAGACCCCACGTCTCCGGACATCGGAAAGTCAGGAAGAACTTCCAAAGACTTAAGCTATCTTGACCCGGCTTATGAACCCTTCCCTCCAGAAGTGCCTTCGGATACATGTCGTTCCTTTCCCTTGTAGTACTTGCAGCTGCTTGCCAAGCCATTCCTTGGAAGAACTTCCCTGTACTTCTCCAGACTTTGTCTTGCTTTCTCGTACTTATCTCGACTTGAGAGCGCTTTTCTGTGTTTTCTTGTTTACTCTTTTGTAGCAGAAAGTTTTGCCTGTTGCGTAAGTGAACTTAGATAAAAGAGAAGTGCCCATGTGTGTGTGTGTGTGTGTGTGTGTGTGTGTGTGTGTGTGTGTGTGTGTGTGTGTGTGTTTGTGTGTGTGTGTGTCTTGGATCACGTGTTAGACTCGTGATCGACGGCTATTTCCCTCCCGGAAGAGAGCTCAGAGCTCATATATGACCGATCTATGGGTAATGCTGTGACCTTACACGCACACACTCCCAACTCCCCGCCCACGAGAGATAGAGTAACGACCCACAGCGCAGTGATACTGAAACTATTTCAGCCTTGGGCGTGATTTGAACCCGGACTGCAGTAGTGGCAGCCGGGAACTCTACCACTGTGCTACGTGTGTGTGTGTGTGTGTGTGTGTGTGTGTGTGTGTGTGTGTGTGTGTGTGTGTGTGTGTGTGTGTGTGTTTGTGTTTGTGTGTGTCTGTGTGTGTGTGTGTGTAATATATAGAGAGAGAGAGAGAGAGTGGGGAAGAGGGGAAGAGAGAAAGTCATCTAACTATGAGGTGTAATGATAAACCTAACTGAAGAATACCTTAATAATCGTCATGAGATAGGTACTATTTCTACAAAACCTAGAAGTGGGGTGATATAAGCACATGCTACAAATGCATAAAGAAAAAATAAAAGAAACAATACATCAACCACCATGCATTAAGTAAGATACAGTGGTGACATAAGAATAGAAGCAAAAAATATATATATATGGATAAATAAAACAGATTCCAAACAGGACTGGTTTTCATAGGAAATAGTCATCGAAGTGTAAAGCTAACCATTGACTTACGCTATAAAGCATAACTAAAACGCTTTACACCAGTCACTTTGAGATTAAACTGTTTCGTGAACTGCGCGCGCACGCACACACACACACACACACACACACACACACACACACACACACACACACACACACACACACACACACACACACACACACACACACACACACACACACGCACACACGTTCAGGAGTGGGTCTGAGATCTATTTGAAAGCTTTATGACCTCGTCACTGGAACCGATCACTACCTTTCGTCATTTCCCTCTCCCCCTTTCGTTCCTCTCCAGCGCGTCTTGATAACGTCACTATCCTCTGTTGGATGTTCCATGTCATTCACTTCTCATTTAACCCTACGCCGTTATATCTTGCCCTTTCCTCTCCTTCCCTCTGCTCACAAATCTTATGTAAGTAGATTTAAGTTAAGGTCCTCCTGCACAGTTTTAGCTCCGTTTTCTATCCTACTTGTTACTCGTCTAAAGTATATTTTCCTGTTCGTCTTCTCTCCAAAGGCTTCTCCGATTCACCAGCCCTCTTCTGCTCCACAATACACCTAAAGTGTTTTATTTTTTCTTAAAAGGAAATCTCCCATATGCTACATACCTCTTAGTTACCTACCCCTGTTACATCTCTACTACGAAATCATTCTCTCTTAATTTTCTCCTTATTCTGTCGTCATGACATATTTACTGTCAATCTACCCGTGAACGTCTTTCTTGGTTCTTACTCACCCTTCTCTTATCTATCTCTATTATCTCCTCCCGTCATCAATAGCGTGCAATTCATACCTCACCTTCCTCCCCACTGGACTTTCAATACCGTAAGCTTTTATTTTCTCCTAAAACGTTCCCGATTTTATATAGCGGGCGCGAACGTTTTCAGAACTCTTTAACCTTAGACCTCTTCCCGGTCGTCATTTCCACGTTTCCATATTCTTCGTACTTTCTGCCCTCTCCTTCCTCCCTCGACCCCATACGTCACGTTGCCCCGAACTTCCCACACTCTCCTTCTTACACTTCCATCTTGCCCCATACTCTTCATTCATATTTCATCTACTCACCAAAGTCCTCATCTCCTTCCTTTTCCTTATCTCGCCTCACATCTCTAACCCTTTCTCTCAGTTCCTCTCCCCTTTACCTCTCTCCCGTCCACGCTCCTGAACCTTCTTTACCCACTTCCCCACTTTCTTTTTTTGCTACAATATATACAATTATAGACTGATGATCTTACTACCCTCGTTATATCAGGAGTATCTCTTGATATGTTCTCTTTCATAACTTTCTCCCCTCGTTTTTTTTTTTTTTCTCGGCCCTCTTCTTTCCCCTCTCCCCCTCAGTATCTGTTAGGACGGCCCCACACGTGCAGTTTAAACTGACAGTTACAACTTTTCAGTTATAACTGTCAGTTGAAACTGCACGTGCGTGGCTATCTCAGTATCACTGAGATACCCACACACGTGCAGTTTCAACTGACAGTTATAACTGAACAGTTGTAACTGTCAGTTTAAACTGCACGTGTGTGGCCGGTCTTATGCTGGTCATTTTTCCCATTTGGAGTCATTACAAGATATTTCACCGTCATCTCTGATTTTCAGTGAATTTAAGCGGAAACTCAATTCAATTGGAAACATTTAGGTTCTAACGGGTTTGAGTGTTCTAGTAACTAACCAGATGAACAAGTAAATTACTAACTGGATAAATAGGGAAGAAACTGTAAATGGAAAGATAGGTGAACAAAGAAATTCATGAATAATAAGTAAATGTACAGACGGTTAGATAGATGAATGAATGAATGAATAAAGGAACAAATCAAAGCATAAGATCATATTGTAATATCCGTCTCTAGAATTGAATCTTAAATAGAATATATAATTATATTGAAACTTTTATGGAAAAGGAATTTTACATTTATATCTTTGTAATAAGTACTACAACTTAGTAGACATTATAAGAGAAATTCACAATTGAATCTCTTGCTATATACATTGACATAATCTCACTGAAAACGTATTCTACGTAATGGAAGATAGTGCCGTACAGGAATATCCTTAACAAAAATGAACAATACTTCTCATGTTTCCACCAGGATACTTTATTAATCACCGTGTAGCAAAAGGGGATGCAATCTCTTTCCATTAATTTCTTCTGTACCTGACGACAGCACGTCCAAACTGCATCCACAGTCGGCGGATGCAGGTATGACCCGTCATCCATGAGGAGCTGAGATGGGAAGGGTGGAGGGGGTGGTGCAGGGGAGTGTAATGGGTGGGGAATGGGTACATGCCTCTGACGTGGCTACCTCCCTTATAAAGGGGAAAAAGCTCTTGGTATATTGATAGCCCGGCTGACACTTCTATCATCATTCATCTCCAGGGCATCCACTCCGTAGTACAGGAGCAAAGGAATATTCATTATACAACCTCAGTGGCACTCCCTCGGCGTTGCTTTGGTGCCGGACAAAAACTTAATTGATAGTACCCCGGAAGGAGTACGATATATACATACATACATACATACATACATACATACATACACACATATAGATATATAGATAGATTCGTGTCTATGAGACAGATTTAGTCAAATTAATTGAGAAGTGTTGATGTTTTTGTAAAACAAATAGGTATGTTTTCGCGCGAACTGTAAATAATATATTCAACAACAGAACTATTATACCACGCATGAGGTGTCATGTTTTGATGTACGCAAAGCAAATACGGCAAACAATAATAAAAACAAATGTAATGAGGTTGATGATCCAATGCACCAATCAGCTTCATGTGTTGTCATGTGTTATGAGGGCATGTGGTGAACTTTTGGGGACGAAACGTTGATAATTATTACATGAATCAGCATATTCTGAGCACATAGACTCGATATCACATATTACAAAGGATTACAAAGGCGGAGCATGCCGACAGGAGACCTTTTGGTCCATATCAAGGTCGGATGCGAAAAAATTATGATAATGATATATAAATAAATAAATGAATAAGTAAAAACTATAATAAAGTAAATGAAATAAATAAAAAAATGCATAGGTGTAGTTAAATAATAAACATACAGGTAAATAGTAAATAATGATAAATTCACATATAACTAATGATAAATAAGAATCAAGTAAATAATAATAAACAAACAGACAAATGATAACAAAACAAATAAACAGGTAATATAAAATATTCTTGGCATTGTCACATCATCTTGTCACTGGGACATCAGAGGAGATGTATTGACCAATCGTCCTACCACGTATCCTTGTAGAAATCACATTACGAGGTTTGGTATCTCGAAATAGATCCAACCTAGAGTTATGATGCTTTCAACACTGTGGTTGATGCTGGACGATGTTCAATACTCAGTGTTCAGTGTTCAAAGGTAAGGAGAAGCATTTCATAAGCCGTGGCTCTAGTCAAGCCTGTGCTCATTCTGACGATAATTTAATCTCGTCGGGTGTTTGCTGTAGACTGTCATACTGAACGAGTAAAATGATAAAAAAACACACGAAAAGTCGAATTGATGAAAAATTAAAAGTACACGCCGGACTGAAGAGTTATTATAAATCAAGAAAGTGAAAAAATTAAAAGTGCATAAGAAATGAGAACATGATACTTTGAAGAGTTCTTAAAAATATACGAAATAGTTGGCCTTAATATTCAAGAAAGCTTGAGAGTGGAAAGTTCATTTTAGCTGTCATAGAAAATAACCATCTTTCCAAACACCACATTCCTTCAAGTCATTGCAGTGATATACATTCCACGTTTTCTTTAATTTATGCCACGTTTATTAATGTATCAATTATTAACAAAAAGATATGGACACATTCTAGGCGTAAATTTTACAAAGCGGTTAAATGCTTTTTCGTGTGAGGTAGGTCATTTATCTGTGATTAGATACATTACATAAACCTACATATTTAAATCTACTCTTTTGTTATCTATATGATTTAGGAGGGCTGTGTTGTACAATTCGAATGATTTATTAGGTTGGGTGACCTTACATCCACGGTCCTGCAGCCACTTGTAAATAGATTAGTATCTCGAATACTAAAATCTGACCTATGATAGATCGTAACTATACAACAGTTTCATTATAACCAAAGTAAAGTTTTGTAAAAAAGAATGTATTACCATGACAAGAATGAGATGTATATTTACATAATTCCTGACTAATACCACAATAACCTTTCTTAAACTATTAATGATGTTATATACGTAAAAGTTGTGTAAATACCTGGAATAGCCTAGAACTGATATACTATAAGCTAGTAGTATCATACATAAATTTAGAATGAAACGTAGATATTTAAGAATAGGTGACTCATGTGTGTAAGGAATTTAAACATTCTATACAGATGTGTGAAGTACGGGAAAAGACTAAGAGATGAAAAAATAGTCCGGAGACAGACATAAATCTAAAAGTGAGTTAGGATAATCAAAGAGTAGGAGGCGTAGTTCCTTTCATGTAAACAGCAATAAGGTTAATAAACTCTCCTACTGGGATTCGAGCCCTCGCCAGAGCGGCTTGCTTCGTAAAAGGCGAGGACCGTACCGTCACTCCACTTTTACGAAGCAAGCCGCTCTGGCGAGGGTTCGAATACCAGTATGAGAGTTTATTTCCAAATGTCAAAATGACACAAACAATGAGGTTAATACAATAAGGTAAACATACGCACGTACGAACACACAGGCGCGAGCGCGCGCGCACACACACACCCATCCACACACACACACACACACACACACACACACACACACACACACACACACACACACACACACACACACACACATACACACACAGGCACACATACACACAGGCACACACACACACACAGGCACACACACACAGGCACACACACACACACACACACACACACACACACACACACACACACCACACACACACACACACACACACACACACACACACACACATGTATATATATATATATACATATATATATATATATATATATGTATATATATATATATATATATATATATATATATATATATATATATATATATATATTGTTGAGACATTGTGACAGGTTTGAGGAAGGTGGAAGAGTAAGACACGGGTCTAGGGCCGAGTTTATTCCTAACCGGTTTCGCTTAGAGCTTCTTCAAAGGAAGGATGAAGCTCTAAGTGAAACCGTATATGTGCATATTTATATATATATATATATATATATATATATATATTTATATATATATATATATATATATATATATTTATATATATATATATTATAATGAATTACACGTTAGTATACAATTCATGCTCTTTTCAAAGGATGGGGGTCATTAAATGGGAAACAATCTTGAGTGTCGTATATTTTTAATTATATTTCAAGAATGTGATTAAAATGTTGTTTGATATAAACCGTTATTCTGTAAATCAACTATGTAGCAGTTAACCCTGTCAGGTAAATCAAAGAGTAGATCGTGTTTAGAAAATTTAATATTTTTTGATTACCGGTATAAAAAACTACCAATTAGTTATCATAAAACAAGTTAAAAATTTCTGTAGTGGAATAATTTAATTGAATGTGAGTTTCATAACACATTCCACTGTAAAAGTAACAATTCGTGGATGCTGATGGTTAAAGAGTTCCGTATATACACGCATATGTATAACATACATATTTGGTCATGGATATGTGTGTCTAATTCATTGGTTCTCAATACATTTCTTCGTGTATACCCCATGTTTATGTCCTGCTGTTCTTCAGCCTCCTTGAGACCAGGGCCCCGACAAGGGGAGGGGCAGGGGGGGGGGCAATGCCACGGGGCGGCACGTTTTTCTTTTTTTTTGGGGGGGCGGCACTTTTGGTGAAAAGAAAGTAA
>NC_134787.1:60811750-60831750 GCF_046742065.1 Oratosquilla oratoria
TGTGTTTGTATGACTGTATGTGTACATGTACTTGTGGTTGTGTGTGCGTCTGTGTTTGTGTGCGCGCATGTATGTATGTGTGTGCGTGTGTGTGTGTGTGTGTATGTGTTTCCGTGTAAATGACTGTGTGTATGTATACTTGTACGTGTACTAAAAAGTCTCAGAAACATCGATGAGAGAATGAAAAATTAGTTCTGTTGTGGTGTTCTTCATAATAATGCTCATCGTTCAATCACTATATTTACAATATCTTCACCAGAATTTTCTCTCTTGCTCTCCTTAGCTGAACCTCACTCTTATGCATAACCGTCAGCACAGCTATTGCTACATTTATTCATTTCATTACTTCCGCTGAAATCCTTTTTATTTCTCCATACTGGTCTCAGGTCAGCTTCAACTTTCTCTCCTTCCTCTCATTATGACCAATCTTCTTCCAGTCTTCCATTTCAAAGTATATCCATAACCAGACAACTAACTTAGTGCAAGTACCATATTCTCCTCTACAACTCTATCTATCTATCTATCTATATATATATATATATATATATATATATATATACATTATATATATATATTATATATATACATATACATATACATACATATACATATATACATATACATACATATATATAATATATACATATATATATATATACATATATATATATATATATATATTATTTTCATGCCTTTTACTTTTGAATATTCTCCATTACCCAGGTTTAATCTTCCTCTTTATCAGCTTTACATTCACTTCATTTGGTTCATCTACTTCACAACATTTCCAATTTTGCCAAGCATCCTCGTCTTACACTAATTTGCGTCCACTCTACTCTTTAACTTTCCCCACCCCAGCATCGACATGTCAATTTGCATGTCTTTGCACACATTTAGCAGTTCTTTACATTAGTCCCTTCACCGTTCCACAAATTCGATTTTTCTTGTTAACTGTCTACTACTCTTAGCATTACTTCTACTCCCCATTCTCTCCTTTGGTTTGCTCACCTCGCTTACATCCGCAAAGAAAAATGTCTTGTATATCTTTAAAATCTACATAAGTCTTTATGACTCAGAACTTTTGTGTTTGTATCAAATCACCTCATTATCTCATTCCGCTCACTTATCTTATACTTTCCAGGATCAGCTCCCAATTTCTTTCTACATTTCTTCCAGTTCCTTCCTTCCAGCTGTCGCTTACTCTTCTTCCCTATCCAGACCCTCTCGCAATGTATAATTCCTGAAGCAATTTCTGAATTGTCTCCTTCGCTACTAAGGAGGTAAAAATAAATAGTATAAAAAGGCAAAAATTAATAAATCATTAGATAAGTAGATTTATGAATAAATTAATAGATAAAGAATGAACGGATAAAAAAGATAATAAATCGATAAATGAATATATGAATAGGAAAGAAAGGATTGAAAAAGGCCACATTAGATAAAGAATGAACGGATGAAAAAAATTAATAAATCAATAAATGTATAAATGAATAGATGAATAGGAAAGAAAGGATTGAAAAAGGACGACATTCTCCCTTCAGAAAAATTAATAAATTAGTAGATAAATAAATAGATAAATGAATAAATAAATGAATGAATGAAAAGATAAAAATAAACATCAATCAATCAGTAAATATGTATGTGTAAATGAATAAATTAGAGGTAGATAGAAAAACAAATAAATAAATAAATGAATAAATAACTAATCAAGTAAAACAAAATAGAAAATAAGGCGCAAGGTAGATAAAATGTTCACATTCCTTAGTATGCACAAACAAAATTGTTAAAGACCATCTCTTCAGTGAGAACTTCTACATCACATTACCTTAATTAACTAAGACCAAGGCCTCTTCCTGATTAGGCCAAGATTGTCTCAATTAACTTGCAACTGTGACGTCAGTTCCAAGATTTGTTTTGGATAACGCTAAAGGATTTTGCTCTCTTGAGTATAGAGCCACTAACTGAAGAGTGGAGACACAACAGTAAATAGATAGGAGGGATATTTTTGATACATTTATTATAAGAGAAAAATAACTTTTCAATTAGCGAGGAAACATTGTATGAACAAGACTTTAGCTGTATTTATTTTTACGAGGGTTAATTAGAGATCAACTTGGTGGTGGTTTGTTCCAAAACATCTTGTATTGTAACATACGAGTATTACCCGTTCGTTCGTTGAAAGGCGAATTTTTGCTTTCTTTTGTTATGGTAAGTTTTATATAAAGCTTAATTGATACCATGAGAGTTGTGTGACTGACAGAAAATCCAAGTCTACCTGTAGGAACAGCATACGTTCTAAGGGGCTCATTTATTAATTTATTAATTTCACAAAGCTAATTAATAACATTCTTGTTTGAAAAAGAATGAACGAAGTTCGTTTTGCCTGAATGGCATGAGAAATTATACAATAGCTAACTAAGCAGTAAAGGAAAAACTGCACACCGTGTTTAGTTTTAGGCAAGGATGTGTAATATGTTTGAAGCATAACGAAGGGGACTATGACCGGAAGGAAAGACAGAATGTTTTCTTGTGTTTATTAAATTCTACCCAACAAGAAGTAACACAAACTTTGTTGTTATTTGGTGGATACAAAGGGAGAACAAAAATGTTTTCTTATATTTATTAAATGCTACCCAACAAGAAGTAACACAAACTTTGTTGTTATTTGGTGGATACAAAAGGAGAACAAAAATGGTATTGGATGTAATATATATATTAAATGAATGTTTGGTGAAACATTTTAATATTGAACGTGACGAAGTTGTATATCTGTCAGATGAAAAGAAATGAAAATGAAAATGGTAAACTGTCTTAGAGTGGTAAATCCTTTAATGATTTTCCCTCTACCTCCACCCTCGCCGGCTTGGGCATTTGATCTCCATTTCTTTGCCAACCTAGTCGGGTAAATCCCGCTAAGGGTCTTAGGGAGGTTTGCCTAAATTATGTCGTTAACTGCCTCGTGATGGAAACATTCATGGGAAGTCACGGGTACAGCTTTCGTGAATATGCAAGGAATGTAAAACAAAGAGCAAAGTTGCGCATTATCTGGAGGTCATGTGATACCCTGGTGGTTTCCGTTACTAACACAATTATATTGATCATGTTTATATTTATTATTATTCATTATATGGAGAATTCAAATGGTTGGGAGTGGATTTATGCCTTTGGCTACCTCACAGCTTTCGTGGATATGCAAGGAATGTAGAACGAATAGCAAAGTTACACATTATCTGCTGGTCATTTGATACCCTATTGGTTTCTGTTACTGACACACAAAGGATAACAAAAGCTGAGCATGCCGACAGGAGACCATTTGGTCCATAACTAGGTCGGATGCGAAAAAATATATATGATGATAAAAAATAAAAGCAAATAAATAAATGTTAACACTATTAACCATGCCATATTTATAATTATTCATTTTATGGAGAATGAAAGTGGGTGGAAGTGGATTTATGACTTTGGCTTTGGTTAACTTCCTTGTAAAAGTGAAAAAAACATTGGTATATGTACAGTATGTATATGAAGACATCACTCTTACTGATTTCCTACTAAGGGTTCAACTGTACAGCTGTCTTGAACTCTCTGTATTGAAATCTCACCTCTAAAATTAAACATACAAAATAACCACCTTCTTTATAGTCTTAGGCAATATATTCTGCAAAAACAATCACTGACAATTGAAATCCAAACCTTTCAATCCAGTGACAATTATTCCAGATCTTGTTCTGATACGAACAATCTAATTCTGGTTATTAATAGGCCCAGGACTTGAAGGGTTAAGTTTAAACAAAATGAATATCATTGCTGTGGATTCCACCAATTTATATGAAGACAATCTCTCAAACGCCAGGCATGAACTTAAAATTGTGTTATGACCAACGCCAAATTGAAGTTTTTCAGGTTGGTAATGAAACTCTTTTCTGAATTCATCTTGATCGATTAAGGAACAATCCCGGGCACTGAGAACCTTAGAAGAAACAAGACTGACGTACTCAAGACACCTCAAGACACTTGACTTTGATCTGATTTTCTCTTCTTTGTTCTTCTCTTTCTCGAGTGGCTCTCACCGGGCAATCAATTTTCATATTTTGTTCGACTAATTTGTAACTTTTTTTGAAATATGATTATAGAAAAAGTTTGACATTGGACATCTATGTCACGATGATAAGGTTAAATCATTGTTGTTGGCTCATTTCCAAGACCTCTTCGGGGACAAACCTGTGCTACCATCCTTGACATATTCTTTGACCTTCACCCTCATTTCATCCCGCCCTCCCCATTTGTATTTCCATTCAGGTCTCCTCTATACCAGTGGTTCCCAAACTTTTTTTCTTTTTTCAGTTTTACAACTATACGTACTAAGTTAACCTTAATCCTAATGCCGGGTACCGTAATGTTTTCTTGATTTTATTTTATTTTATTTTATTCTATTTTATTTTATCTTTATTTTCAGCCCTCCATTACCCCCAAAAATTTGTTACCTCCCCCCCCCCAGGGGGTAATTTACCCACAGATTGGGAGCCAGTGCTCTATATCAACCTCCATTCTCTCTTCTTCTCTTTTCCTAACCTCTTTTCCTTCCTGCTTCGTTTTGATGCGCCGCTTTTTAATCACATGTTTCTCTTGCCTTCCTCGTCCCCTCGTTAGCTCCTTGGCTCAATATATTTCTCTCATATCAATAAATTTCCTTTCTTCGCCCCTTAGCCTTTCGCCTCCATCAAGGTCATTACTCTCATCCCCACTTTGCATTTAATCTCCTCTCTTTATTTTCTATTTTTTCTCTCTCTCTTTTAGCTCTCTTTTTCCCTATTTTTGCCACCAGGAATTCAATTAAAAGTGCACATACACGCGGGCACACACACACACACACACACACACACACACACACACACACACACACACACACACACACACACACACACACACACACACACACACACACATATATATATATATATATATATATATATATATATATATATATATATATATATATATATAATATACACAGATACACCACACACAGATACACAGACACAAATATACACACACACAGACACACATACACACACACACAAATACACACAAACACACACAAATACACACACACACACACACACACACACACACACACACACACACACACACACACACACACACACACACACACACACACACACACACACACACACACACACACACACGGACGGACGGTGGTAAGAGTTTTCTTTTGGGATTAAGAATGAATACCATCGTTGAAGGAGATACTTAGTGTAATTGCATGATAGCTGGGGACGACAGAGTCGAGCCCTGGTGACAAAATTGGCTTGAAAACTGGAGAGGAACGTGAAAAACTAAGAGCAGATGGATACTTCAGACAGTGGAGGAACTCCAGAACTTGGTACGAATTGAGTAGACGATTGATTTATTGAAGAAACTTTCGGAGGACTTGTAGAGAGCAAGAAAGACTGTAACTGCTGTTAATGACTACATCTTAGCCGAAGAGACTAGCATAAAGGAATTGGAGTTCAGTTAGATGAAGTCAACAAGTGGAAAACTAAATATGATGTTTTACGAAATTAGAAAAGTAATATGATAAAATAGTTTAAATTGAAACAAAAAAAATCCAAGACCAGGCCAACTAAGATGAATACTAACATGATCCAAGGAAAATGTAATGAGAAAAACTAGCATACGATGAGAAAAGAAAGGTAAGCGTATTCCACAGAAAAAAAAGGAATGTAAAAATATGAAGGCATGGAAAAAAAGTCACAATATCACTAAAGAGTAGAGAGATGATGCTAAGAGAGAAATAATGCTAAGAGAGAAAATGTTAAGAAGAAACAATTTGGTCATACTTTTATGGGTAAAAGGAATGTATTCCACGACTGGAAGATACAAGAAAAACGAAAATCTAAGGAATTTACCAAGTTAATTTTGAGTACAGATGCCATCATATGTAAGAAACTTTAATGAATATTCAGAGAGTAAATATTTGTAAGGTACATGGTCAACGAAAATATAGTTTGAAACCCAAAACATAATGGATGAATCTAAGAATTATGGGAATGAATGAAACGTAGAAAAAAAGAAAAGAAATAAATAAAAATGCTGGTCAGTGGAACTTGAAGTAATATAAGAAGACATTTTTACTGGAGAGTGATAAATCAGAGGATTAAAAAGTAACATCAAGGAAAAATTAACAAAAAAAACAACAATAATAATAATAATAACTCCTTGGAAGTGGAGGCTATTAATGAAGATGCAATAGCACCTGCAATATATTTATTTAGATAATTATTTAAAAGAGAAATCAGTCATAATGCGTTCTGCCCAGATTAAACTTATTGGATTTATTGCTGAGGAAAATACAATATATGGTGAAGGAACAGAAGAGAGAAAATAAAAGGACGAATGAACATATCAGTAAAAAAAAAAATAAGAAACAAAAATAAGGATGGACGAGGGCAAGGCTGAATTTATGAATATAAGAATAAATTATGATGGAAATGATAGGGAGATTCTGAAGTTGTATATATACTACAAAAGTGTATGAAGTGAGCAGAATATGAAAAATTGATCCGTGACCAAGCCAAGAAACTGCAGAAAATTACCGGGATAAGGGATAGTGTAATGTTATAACACTGGTAGGAGACTTCAATTTTGGAGAGGTGAACTGAGGGAAATAGAAAACGAGCGGAAGTGATAAATCCTAGAATAAAACACTTCTGAATATTAGTATTGACAAAGTGATGATCTAATGGATATATATATATATATATATATATATATATATATATATTATGATTGTGTGTGTGTATACACATACATATATATGCATATATGTATCTTTGTTTTGAAAACACGTGCATAAATACACATGCAATATAACACCTGAAGATGAGACAACAGTCTCGAAACGTTCTGCAATATTTTCTAAATATTATCTCAATTTTTCTTCTTCCTCTTTATCTTAGGTTACGCTCAAGGTTCATAAACGCCATCATGAGCTTGTTCCCTCCCTCCCCTAACGTTTCGTTTATTAAGTGTAATGTAAACACCTTTTCTCATGCATCTTGTCTTCTAGCCTTCCATTTGTTCTATTTTCATCTTTAAAGGCCTACACTCTTACAGAGAAAGATAACTCTGCATTTTTCCTATTTTTCCTACATACACTTATTGATGTGCTTATCTAATTGGTTCCTTGTTTACCTGTTTATTTATTGATATTTTATTTTTGTATTGCTTATTTATCCATTATATCATTAAGTCTTTGATTAATCTATACAATCATTTATCAGTATATTAATTATTTTATTCATTTGTTTATTTGTTTGTCGATTTATATCTGTCGTCGTGAATATACTTAAATATCTATTTTCTCATTCTTTCGTTCATTACCTTTGCTCTTTTCAAGTATATACTTTTTTTGCAGTCATTTATTCATGTCATTATAACTTTTTTATTATAAATTTTCCTGCATTAGCCCTTGTCCTACTCTTCTCACTTTCAACATTTTCACTACTTGCTTCACCATACTTGTTCCTATACCTATATTCTCCTTGCCTTTTTCTTTACTCTTCGTTTTCCTCGGTAGGTAGGGGTCGGGGTGGGGATGGGTTTACTGGGTGCGTGCATGGGCTGCGTGCACGGATGCCATTTTGTGTGAATTTTCCACAAAGTTGTGGAAGAAATTTGCTCACATGGGGATGTTTTATGAGCAAGTTATATGCTCAAATGAACTTATTGGCGTATATAATAAGTCCTTCTTTTTGTGCGAAAAAATGTGAAAATCCAGATTTCATTGTTGAAATTTTGTGGTAAGAATTTCACTCATTTGTGGGAACTTGCATAGATCACAGTGGCAACACTGCTCCATGAGTAATTGGTTTCACTTCCCGGTGACCCACGCTTCAAAAATCGAACTACCTTTAAGTGACCTCTTCATTCGAACACTCGTTTTCTATGTGAATCTGTTTCCTACCGAGTACCTTTGTGGGAGAAATTTGCTCATATGGGATGTTTTGTGAGCAAGTTATATGTTGCAATGAACTTATTGGCGTATATGATAAGTCCTTCTTTTTGTGGTGGAAAAAATGTGAAAATCCAGATTTCCTCGTGGGAATTTTGTGGTAAAAATCTCACTCGTTTGTGGGAGCTGTTATAGATCACAGAGGCAACAGTACCCCATGAGCAATTGATTTCGCTTCACGTGTCCTACTGCCTCAAAAATCGAACCACCTTTGAGTGACCTCTTCATTCGAACACTCGTTTTCTATGCGAATCTATTTCCTACAGATGAATGATGCTCTCTGACTGAAGAGCTCCTGAGTACCTTTTCCAGAGGCACCAAGTGACCGTAATCTCGGGAACAGAGGAACTTCATTCCAGGTTCCTGAGTTTGGTACACCCTGCCCTTTTCGAGGACGTTTAATTTAAACTGCAGTAGTGCCTGAGTGTATCATAGACCAAGCTACGGCGGACACTAACTTTACTTCGCTATTCGAAGAGAAGCAATGTTCTATTTCTCACTCCTTTTCCACCTCCATTTTCTCCTCTTCCTCCTCCTCCTCTACCTCTTCCTCTTCCTCCTCCTCTTCCCCGTCCTCTTCCTCCCCCTCATTTTTCTCCTCCTCTTCCTCCCTTCCTCCTCCTCTTCCTCCCTTCCTCCTCTTCCTCTCTTCCTCCTCCTCTTCCTCCTCCTTCTCCTCCTCTTCCTCCTCCTTTCCCTCCTCCCCATCCTCCTCTTCCTCCCACTCCTCTTCCTCCTCCTCTTCCTCCTCTTCCTCCTCCCCCCTCCCCCTCCTTCTCTTCCCCTTCTCTTTCTGTCACTCTGTCTCTATCTCTTTTTCTCTTTCTTTTTCTCTATCTCTCAAGAGAACTTACAAAGCGAGAACCACAAAGGATGTTCCTATTCACCCATTGGCTGTGACCAATGACTTCTTACAAAAGGCTTCCGGCTACCGACGGACGTTTTTATTCATCTAGAATTAAACCTCCTCCTACACAGCCGATGTGTTAATCATCTTCAAACCCAACTCCCTTGTGCACCCAAATGATTAATTATCCCTGTTACGCAACTCTTGGAAGCCTCAGCCTTGCCTTTGGTGCAAGGCGAACGGGTTGACCTTTTCACAGAGCAGAAGCCTCCGCCTCTTCGTCTCTCAAATCCAACATGTCTGACGTCATTAACCCTTGATCCTTCTTATATGTTTTATGGATGCCGCCATTTGATTTCAATCAGCTGACGAAGCTCCTTCCACCCTCTATCATTAGAACTTTGAAGGATTCCAAATGGCAAACAATTCAAGTTCTCTCTCTCTCTCTCTCTCTCTCTCTCTCTCTCTCTCTCTCTCTCTCTCTCTCTCTCTCTCACACACACACACACACGCACGCACACACACACACACACACACACACACACACACACACACACACACACACACACATATATATATATATATATATAAATATATATATATATCACATGCACATATATATATATAATATATATATATATATATATATATATATATATATAAGGGAAGGAATGGGTGGGAGTGGCTTTTATGCCTTTACTTGGGGGGCTACCTCACTTATAAGAGAGAAAAAGCGTTTGGTATATGTATGTACACATGTACATATATATATAATATATATATATATATATATATATATATTCACATCTTATTTCTATAATTTTTTATTGCTCTTTTATTACGATATCTTCCTAGAAATGCATTTGATTTTTTTTTTCACCTTCATTGTTACTGCCATCTATTCTACTCCCAAGTAATTCTTTCTAGTCTTCCCCTTTAATATGTTATATTACTTATTCAGTCCCTCTCGGTCTTCGCCTTTTTTTCTTAGAGCTCTCCTCTTGTTCATTTTTACCCTCGTTGTTTTAGCTCTATTCCTCTTTCTCTGATCTCAAGATTTGTCTTCCAAGAAATTGACGGAGAGAATCGAAGAGGTTTGAGTTGTAGAAAATGGTTCTGAAAATTATACGTTTAATTAGGAAAGGGAATTATACGGAAATTGAAGATATATATATATATATATATATGTATATATATATATATATATATATATATATATATATAATATAATATGTGTGCGTGCGCGTGTGCGTGTGTGTGTCTGTGTGTACAACACTGAATGGCTCCTAGTGAACAGATATACATTTTACCAACCGCAATACACTTTAATCTTAAGTCTTCAACATCGAGACACTCAAGGAGGCCAACATGCAGAAGCTGAAACGTGGTAGAGCCAAGGACTCGAACCTACACTAGCACGTGACAAATGTTAGTGACTTTCTGCATGTTGGCCTCCTCGAGTCTCTCGATGTTGATGGCTTAGAATTAAAGTGTGTTAGTGATTGATAGAAATGTGTATATATATATATATATATATATATATATATATATATATATAAATATACATATATACATATATATATATATATAAATATACATATATACATATATATAAATATATAAATATATAAATATATATATATATATATATATATACATATAAAACTGAAAGAATCATCAAGACAGAAACAAGAGAGATGCTTAAAAGGATAAAGATGACAGATGGAACGGGAATGGTAAGCAAAAGAAAGGAGGGAAAATCGTGAAAGGAAGAAGAATAGAAACATGAAAGAACAAAGAGGTGACATGAATATAGAGAACCAGGAGACACAAAGAGTGATCAAGTTCTGAAATTTAGAATAATGGTGGAGAGAAGAGTTAGAAGAAATGTAAATAAAAAGAGAGAAGGGAAGAGAGGAAAAAGAGAGACAAAGGGAGATGGAGAACTAGCTTGTAAAATATAGAGACGAAAGAGAAAGAGGTGGATAAATCAAAAGAAAGGGAGAAAGCGAAAAAAAAAGTGATAGAGATTGTGACAGAGAAAAAGAGAGAGGAACAGAGAAAGAGGAAGAGAAATGAGAAAGAGTGAAAATAAATGGATGATAGAATGAGCGAACGAGAGGGAGCGAGAAAGAGATAGACAGACAGACAGACAGACAGACAGACAGAGAGACAGACAGACAGACAGAACCAACGTCAGAGGAAGGAATGCAGAAAAATGGAGAATGATAAAAAACACAAACATTTAAAAAACAAAAGATAAGACTAAAACAAACAGAAAAAAAGTGGAGAAGGTGAAGAAGAGGAGAGAAACTATTTTGAGATAAGAGAAGAGGGAAGCCATTTGACTGAGAGAAGGCTTAAGATATGTGGGGAAGAAACATGAAGTTTTGAAAGAAAGATCTGAAGGAAAGGATGAGTGGAGGAGGGAACAGGAACAGGAAGAGGAAGAGGAAAGGTACGGTCAGTGATAGGTCCTGGGACTCAGAATCCACAGGAATAAGACAAGGGAGAGTCACTGAAGTGATTTAACATAAGAACATAAGAATAAAGGAGACTGCAAGAGACCATAAGGCCTACACTAGGGAGCTCCTTATCCATCACCATCTGTCATCCCCATCCATAAAGTTGTCTAATCGTTTCTTAAAATAACTGATATTTTCAGCGCTTACTACATGGTTACTAAGTTTATTCCATTCATCGACCACCCTATTAGTAAACCAATTCTTGCCTATTTCCTTCTTAAATCTAAATCTGTCCAGTTTATACCCATTACTGCGAGTCCTGCCCTGTTGTTTTATTATGATGACCTTGTTTGCTTCACCCTTGTTATAACCTTTGATCCACTTGAACACTTCTATTAGATCACCCCGCACTCTACGTCTTTCCAGAGAGTGTAAGTTTAGGTGCCTAAGCCTCTCTTCGTAAGGCAAATTTCCGATTCGGATAAGATGAAGGAGTCTAGGTAATCTCCAAAGAGAGAGGAAGATGACGTTCATTGTACAAGATAAGAGAAGTTTACTGGAATAGAAAGGGAAGTGGACAAGATGTAGGGACGGCCCGTCATCCAGGAGGTGCCAAGATATGAGGGGTAGAGGGTGGAGGGGGAGTGGAGTGTATTGGAGATGGAATGGGTGGGAATGGTTTTTATGCCTTTGTTTTTTGGCTACCTCCCTTGTAAGGGGGAAAAAGCCTTTGGTATATGTATGTATGAGAAATAAGGAGTGATGGTAGAAGGGATAGGATTGAAGCTTTGAAGAAACTTAGATGGAGACAATGTGAGCATGTGTTGGTGTGGTGTAGAATTGTATTTTGTTGTTTTGTTATTTATTGTATTATTTATATTATGTTATTATGTATTTATATCATAAGATTTGGTTGGTGCACGCATTTGTGATTGTGTCATTTATTTTTGTGTGTGTATCTAATATAAACTTTACGTCTTTAATTGGGCACTTATTAGCCACCCCGATACAAGCACATAAGTACGAAAATCAGGCATATATTAGGCGTGTAGACATCACGAGTGTTAACTGAATCGGAGCTTAGATATGTGCAATAGAATGTAGGGAATGATATGCCAAGATACTTCCGTTCAAGGCAAAGCCCACTGACATGGGTGGCTGAGAGCACATAATTGTAGTGACTACAACTTTGTACCTTCTCCAGCAATCATAGATCTAAAAGATCTCGCTGCCTTCCAGTCACACTCTTTCTTCACCCGTAGTCCACGTGAATAAAATTTACGTGATTTCGTATTATGTTTAATATATTGTTACACGTTATGTTTATATCTCGTTACACGATATTCATACGTGGTTTTGTGTGATTGTCCACATTATCTTGTTTTTCCGACGTATGGGTGGAAATAGGAAAATATAAGAAATATTTTCTGAAAAAACAAGTGTTCATCATATTCAACCTGAATCGCTCTGCTTGAACAAGAAGATGGGGATACAATAACTATGTTGGAATTAAAGGAAGTGTAAAAAATTGTACACCATAATTATTGACAAACATGGACCATTTTATTCATGCATTATTTTAACTCTCAGGTGATTCTTGAAATGTTCAATTGATCAAATCAATATCTAAGTGAAAGTCTCGTACTGTATACCGTTCTAAGAATTATTGGAAATTGTACAAGAAATCATACATCAGAGTATAGACCATAGATATGTGAATACACATGACTTCAAAACATACATCAAAGTGTCAAAGCAATATTGATAAATACATGAGAATAAGAATAATTTCAGTCGGCTATAGAACAATCGTAAAGACAGTGAGATATAAGAAGTAAACAATATATAGATATTTGTAAAAAAAAATGTGTTGGTAACTGGCTTGCGTGCCTTTGAATGGTCTAGTTCCATTTAAATAATCAATTCTCGACGAATTTAATTTTTTTATGTGAACTGAATTTTTGCCTGCTTCAGCATGATGCCTTCGTAGTTGAAACAAAAGGAAACTACATGACAGTCTTTGTAATCCCATGCCGGGGGGAGAGTGTAGAGAGGAACACAGCGAATGCAGCCAGTCATGAAAGGAATGTTGGACGTGCCGGCCAAAATGTGCCCGAGCTGCTAGGAAGAATGTGCATGTAACACAATACGCCAAAATATAACTGGCTGTTTTACTTTCCACTATTCCAAGTCACTGTCAGTGATGAATTGAATAGATAAGGATGTTTCTTTCTTCCTCAGTGTTTTATCGTTCCTTCCCCTCGACAATCCTCTGTATAGGCGATAGAATATGTCAAAGGGAACAACAATGGTGTCGCTGACCACTGAAACATTTACACTATGTATATATATATATATATATTTTGGTGAACTTGACATGATTTCACTTAGTTAAAGAATTAACTGCCCTTTCTGTAAAGTCACAGATGATCGAAACTTGAACTGAATAAATAGAAAATATTTGTTTTATAGTGAGAAAGAGAAGTAATTGGATGGCGTAGATCCCGAAGAAAAAAATACTGAAGAAAACGGAAGGACGGAATTGGATCAACCAAAGGTAATTGAGTAGATAGAAGTTGATGGTTGAGGGAGAGGCATGTGAGAAGGAGGGTAAGGGTAAGTGATTTAGAAGAAAGAATTGCACTCGTAATTTGAAGAAAAAAAGATCGTGCGAATTAGAGTTTATGGGAAGAGAGAAAAATAGGCAAAAAAAAAAAGGGGGGGGCAAATAGAATGAAGAAAGAAAAAGAGGCGTTAATGGTGAATTATGTGATAGTACCAAAGTGAGACGTCATGGAACTTACATAAGAACTGAAGAACCAGATAAGATGAAATTATCCTCGAATAGTGGAGTCGTATACATTATGAAGAAACATGAACGAAAACAAATTCTACTCAGAGAATTGTTTATAGACCGAAATTAAGTCTATTGGTCCATTTTACAAGTAGTAGGACGAAACTCAAATAATGATATCGTATAACAAATGTCTGGTAAATCCTTTGTCAGGAGGCCCATCATTCGATATGACAAAAGTAAATGTTTTGTGCAAACCACCATCTTAAACCACGTCGGCTGCTGAGATTAAAGAGGAAGTTCTGGTGGAGGAAGAGATGGCAGAGGAAGATGATCAAACAAAAAGGGTGGAGGAGAAAACAGAAGAAAAATAAAGAAGTGAAGAAGGTTTTGGGGAGAAATGGTGCTAGCGGGCAGAATGCTCGTTTTGGTGTTGAAGAAAATATGTATATGATAATGAGGTGATGCGAGGAATGATAGAAGAGAGGAGGAGAAGAAAAAGGAGGAGGAGGAGAAGAAGAAGGAAGAGAGCTGGGTACGTTTTAGGAGGAAGCAAAGATCCGAGAAGAAAAGAGGAATCGGGAGGAAAGCGGAAAGAAAAGGAATTATAATAGTTAATGTAGGCGGGACCGAGAAGAGGAATGAAGCGAAGAATGGAAGAGGCGTGCGAGGGACAGACAGGCACGGTTGACATCCTGAGTCGGTAATTAGCCACCGTCTCGGCAAATTTCACAAACGATTATGTGATGGACTGTCACCGGCCCAATAGAGATTCTCAGAGAGGACGAGGAGTTGAAAAGAAAAAGCGCTGGAGATTGAATGGTAGGAAGAAGTAAATGTAAAGGAAAATGTAGATAGAAAAGACAAACAAAAATACGATTGATTAAAGAGCATTATAGAATAGAAGATAACGAAATGGATGAAGCGAAAGGCAGAACAAATCACTGTATTTTCACTTGGTCTTTGGATCACGTGTTGGACTCGTGATCGACAGCTATTTCCCTCCTGGAAGAGAGCTCAGAGCTCGTAGGTCCGATCTATGGGTAATGCTATGACCTTGCACACACACACACACCCCCAACTCCCCGCCCACGAGAGTCAGAGTAACGACCCGAAGCGCAGCGGTACCGAAATAATTTCGGCCCTGGGCAGGATTCGAACCAAGAACTGCGGGCCACTATGGTGGCAGTTCAGCGCTCTACCAACTACGCCACCGAGTCGTGTGTGTGTGTGTGTGTGTGTGTGTTAGTGTATTTACCTAATGCCAGGAAATGAGCAACAATCGTGGGACCTGTCTCCTATTCTTCAACAACTATACTTGACTACAAACTCACTATTATTTTCCTAATCTTAGTATACAGGAAAGTTTGTGTATTTGTGTGTGTGTGTGTGTGTGTGTGTATGTGTGTGTGTGTGTCTGTGTGTGATTCACCATAGTCTCGGATCACGCGTTGGACTCGACAGCCATTAACCTTATGGACGAGAGCTCAGAGCTCGTATGACCGATCTATGGGTAATATTGTGACCTAGTTGTATTTACCTAGTTGTATTATACGGGAATGGGAGCTATGTTCGTCCCTATATTTGTATCTCTCAGCATCTAGTTTGTTTTTAAATTCTTGTGTGTGTGTGTGTGTGTGTGTGTGTGTGTGTGTGTGTGTGTGTGTGTGTGTGTGTGTGTGTGTGTGTGTGTGTGTGTGTGTGTGAGTGAGTGTGCAAAGAAGTAACTTTGGGAAGGGTGGGGGTGTTTCCTCACGATCATTGTACATGGGGCTACAGTATATTGAAATGTTCGTATACCCGTGTACATGGAGGCACAAGACAATTTACCAAAGCTGTCCGTAGATTTATCAAAAGTGTCACGTTAGAATATTTTTTCCATTTCTCTGGAAAGTCGTTGTGCTACAATTGTTAGACTTTTTTTGTGAATCAAAGTATTTTGATCCTGAGATTTAGGGTGATTTAGGCATTTTAGAGATTTAGGATTTAAGCAATCTCATCCTCGGTCGTCCCATCAAGTTCACTTCATCCACCTCTGCCTTCCACAGCTCTTTTAGTAATATTTCTTCAATTATTCTTTCCATGTGTCCAAACCATCCCATTACTATATCATCAACCCTGTTTGTCAACTTCTTTTCCACCCCAGCTCTCCTCCTCACCTCCTCGTTTCTCACTCTATCCACCCTTGTAACCCCTACCGTACTTCTCAGACATTTCATCTTAAACACGTTTAAACTTAGCCTCTCTACCTCTCTTAAATTCCAAGTCTCTGCCCCATACAGTGATGTCGGCCCAATCACCCCTTCATATAATCTCTTTGCATCCATTACCAGATACCTGTTTCTCATGACACTTTTAATCTCCCAAGATATTTACTTGTTTCTCTCAATCTACAATCTACACACACACACACACACACACACACACACACACACACACACACACACACACACACACACACACACACACACATATATATATATATATATATATATATATATATATATATATATATATATATATATATATATATCCTAATAAGAACACGGGTACGTGTGTTTGCTTATGCAAAGTAGACCACTTGGAAAAAGAAACTAACGAAGCAGAGCGCTTTCTTATATTATATCTTCTTTTTCCAAGTGGTCTACTTTGCATATATATATATATATATATATATATATATATATATATATATATATATTATATATATATAAATGTATACATATATATGTATATATATATGTATATATATATAAAAATACATGTATACATATATATGTATATATATATATATATATATATGTATACATATATATATATATATATATATATATATATATATATATATATATATGTCTGTATATATATATTTCTCTTACTAATAATACTCGCTTGGAATTAATTTAAATAATTCAAATTTACTACATATATGTTAAAAGTCTGATTGGTTTATTGCTATAACAAATAATGATGAAACATGAAATTCTATCTTGTTCATTTATTTATTTATCTATTTGGTAATAAACGAAACCCGGTCAATTGTAATACTGCAAAGACAAATGAAGAGAATGCATCTGGCAGCATCCTTCGTTAATGATAATACGATGCCATCATATGTTTTTATCCAATTTCCTATCCTATTCTCCCAAAAAAAACTTGGAGTAAAATTCGGCAGAAAATATAAAAGTTGATGATATATTCATACCATTAGCATAGGAGCGTAACTTGAAGAAAACTTATTCTTGCATATTACATAATTCAATAAGTCAGTAGAGAGGAAAATGATGACTAAATGATTAACAACTATCACAATCGTACACACATATAAGTATATATTAGAAACACACACAAACACCCCCCCACACACACACACACATACATACATACATAAATACAGATTCATACATTCCTAATACATATATACATACATGCTAACATACATGCATACTTACATACATGCATACTTGTATACATGCATTTATATACAAACACACGCACACATGCAAACACACAAATCCACATACACACTCAAGCCAAAGTGCTCTTGATCAAAAGAAAAAAAGTCTTAAAAAAAAAAAAAATCTAAGACTCCGAAGAACTAAGGCATTCAGGAGACTACTAAGATCATTTATACAGAACATAAATCGATAAGTAATTGTACATTGCATTAAAATGTAATGTAAATATAAAGAGAATAGGCATGAAAAAATGTGTGTATGTTTGTGTGTGTGTGTGTGTGTGTATTCACTTTGGTCATTGGATCACGTGCTGGACTCGTAATCGACAGCTATTTCCCTCCTGGAAAAAACCTCAGAGCTCTTATGACCGATCTATGGGTAATGTTGTGACCTTACATGCACGCGCACCCCCAACTCCCCGCCCATGAGAGTTGGGGTAACTACTCATAGCGCAGCGATACTGAAATTATTTCAACCCTGGGCAGGATTCGAGCCCGGACCGCCGTAGTGACAGTCAGGGACTCTACCAACCGCGCCACCGAGTCGTGTGTGTGTGTGTGTGTGTGTGTGTGTGTGTGTGTGTGTGTGTGTGTGTGTGTGTGTGTGTGTGTGTGTGTGTGTGTGTGTGTGTTGTAACTGGATTATCAATATAATGGTTAATGAATTTATTAGATGTAATAACCATATAGTGAGTGCTGAAATTTGTTTTAAGAGAAGGTTAGATTTTTTGTGGATTAGGATTATAAGTGGTAATTGACATGAAACTGCATAGTGTAGGCCTTATGGTCTCTCGCAGTCTCCTTCATTTTTATGTTCTTATGTGTGTATGTGCGTGTGTGTAAGCATGTGTGTGTGTGTGTGTGTGTGTGTGTGTACGTGTATGTTTGCCTGTGTGCGTGTGCATGTGTGTTTCTGATAATAAATTATACATTTCAACTAAGGGAATCACTTTGGAGGTTAAGGTACAAGGAAACTCTATTAACCGTAGAACGACAGTGATAATTCCAATACTTTTCTGATCTATTTAATCTACATTACTGAAGGAAACCCTTGTCAGACTGTGTATTTAGCAACGCAGTGGGATTACTTTCAATAGAATAGAATTTCTTGATAGTCACAATTATAGAAAATATAACACTGTATGGACGGAATTAATCGACATAAGGATAAAACGAATTTCGATTATCCAGTAAGTTATAGTCCTTTGGGTACGTCACAGTGTCGAGGGAATTTGGAACTTATGGGATATGGAGATAAGGTTGAAATTCGTTTCAACTTCAACTTGTCTCTATCGATAATGATATGAGGCTAATTGCGACCTTCTTCACTTCTGTTTAAGCACATTAGTCACATTAATTGTTGCTCATAACTTTTTAAACTCGTTTCCGTTCCTCTCCCTCTTCTGCATCCGTCTCTCATATACATATTCCTCTCCCTATGAAGCAGATTTGCTTCATTTGCTCTTGGAATGGGTTCAAGTGTTCAGTGAGCTTCTCATTACGTTTTCTGTGTCGTTAAACATTTCTTGCCTATCACTCACCGGTGTCAGCTTCTTTGCTATGACGTTGCTTTTGCAAATTTACTTCTTTCTGATTAAAGGCGATTTAGATGAAGTAGGAACGAGGGTATAGAGAAATTATTAGAGCTAATCCAACTAACTCATCTCAGGCGATGACACCTTGATCAAGGTTTTACGTTGGATAGTTTTACTAAACTTGTGATGAAAGGACGGTGTTTCGTTTGTTCCTCAGAGTTCACTGAAACGGGGCAGAAGGAAGAAATACAATTCTCACACTTGTGTGTCGGCAAAATATTTAACGACAAAATCCTTTTATGTTTGCTGTAGGAACAATCTTAATGAAGGTTTGAAATATACCTTCAAATCATGCTTACCAATAGCATATCCCAAAGAAAATCCATACCTACATACACATATCACTTACTTGACATGACATCTTGCCCCATAAGTCATGTTGACAATACTACTTTACATTTTTTGTGTCTTTTTCAAGACGTCCTTTTCTATATAAGTTCCATTACTTTAGAAGGATTACTATAGAATACCTGACTTCAGACTTTCCTTTCATGGAAAAAATATCCAATGTTTTTCATTGCTTTCCAAGTTCAGTTCCACCACCTTTCAATCGAAACGATCCTTTAATCTCAAATACATACGTCTTTATCCTTACGAGAAATTCTTGGTCTTTCCTTTACTGGAAAATTCAACTCGAAAATTCACAGTTCACGTTTTCTTAGAACCGCTTTACTGTAAATGGGAATTCTGTATTGAATTCAGATCTTTATAGCTTTAACTAATCTTGTTATCCTAAAAAAATGGATTAATCATCAATGTGTACAGTATATGAATGACATTTGACGTGAATCATACATACATGTATTA
>NC_134787.1:60836750-60849250 GCF_046742065.1 Oratosquilla oratoria
GTGAAATTAACTGTTTTTGTAAACATATTTTCATGATGATGATATGGTTTAACGTCACACACTCCCCCCTATCGAGAGGCTAGGAGGGTGCCCCTCACAAAGGGCTTTGTAGCGTGGAATTTAATGAACCATGCCCTTGGTTCAACTTCGCCGTTGGCAGGATTCGAACCGCTCTCACCTCGACGCCCAAACCCGCTCAGCCAGTGAGTTTTCTATAAAAATATTTTACTTTTTATATAATGTAGTTATTCTGCCAACATTTGTTTTTTGTATCCATTTTCTGACATGTGCATGTTGAACGACGATAAACTGTTCCTTCTTTTTTCCATCTATTATTATTATTATTATTATTATTATTATTATTATTATTATTATTATTATTATTATTATTATTATTATTATTAATATCATCATCATCATCATCATCATCATCATCATCATCATCATCATCATCATCATCACCATCATCATCATCATCATCATCATCATCATCATCATCATCATCATCATCATCATCATCACCATCATCATCATCATCATCATCATCATCATCATCATCATCATCATCATCATCATCATCATCATCATCATCATCATCATCATCATCATCATCATCATCATCATCAACATCATCATCATCATCATCAACAACAACAACAACAACAACAACAACCATTTCTTTTTCCAAATAATAACATTTATAGCGCAACACTGAAGCCCCACTGATACTTCGTTTCCTCTGACCCGTTCCTCCTTTGGGAATCCAGGTTCCCCAAGGATATTTCCTCTGTCTTTTCCCAAGCACACTCATCCGGCCTTTATAAACTTTGCCTTCCATTTATGGGGTATTTCTCGTACAACACAAACATTTCCACTTATAATGCATTCGTAAACATGTATTTCGTCCTCTGGTATCATTGGAAAAGGAGACGTAGTACCAGAAAGGAGGCAAAGTCGAAATTAAGAGATGAGCATTCTTCTTTGATTGAATATCGTTCTTAAAAGATATGGAAATGAATAAATAAGTAAATAAATAAAAAACAAACAAATAGATAAATAAACAAATGAATAAATAAATAAATAAAAATTGTGATTCTTGTTCGAAAATTTTTCCCTTAATAATCTTATCTTTATTAAGATTAAGATAAAACCAAGTATTAGAAATACACTTGAAAAACAACTTGTGCTAATTTTGCAATAACTATTCATGAACCGGACTCTGCTTCTTCTATCACATTACCTCAGTATGTGCTGCCACCTTTACTTAGATCACGAATTCACAATCTTTTTAAGTTAAAAAACGCCCAGATGTTTTCAGAATAATTGTGAGAGTGACATCCCCATTTTGTGCTTTACGAAACAGTCCATTGAGTAGGACTTGCATACTCGTATGCTCCTTTAATCTCTTTAGAGATACTTTTCTGGCTTAGAGATACTCTGGCTCAAAAATAAAAATTATTTAACTAATTTTCGTTCTAACAATTTTTTTCTTTTCTTTTCTTCGTTTACTAATAAATATAACTATCATTTCTTCAGGTCTAATTAGACAAATCTGAAACTTTATCTCTTACACGGACATGGAACTGCCTAGTGACTTATGGTCACTCAGAGTTCTTTTATGATTTAAGATTAATCTCCGTTCAAAAAAGAATGATGATCAGTTTAAAATTCTATTATCCTTCAGTTCTACTACACTTCTCAAATCTTACCTTTGGATAATATTGTCTCCAAGTATAGAAGGGCTGGTTATTATTGACTAAAGTAGACATATGAAATCCACACTCACACAGAACTTCTGCCTCGTCTCCTCATCTCCAAATGTAAGATCAAAGTTTTTGCGCTAGGCAAAATATCGCACTTTGAGGGTATGCAGTGTACTAGCCCATATACTTTCCCAATTGCTTCGCCTTTTCCTGAAACCTATACTTTTACTTCATGTAGGAATAACAATTGGTTTAATCCCACAACTGCTTAGGAAGGCTGCTATGAGTTTCAACTCTCAATCTTCTGTCTTTTGTCATTCCTTACAGATTCTAACGTTCCCATCTTTTACCAACTTGAAGCCCTTCTCTTAATCTCAGAGTATTATTGTGGTATTCACTTGGCTTGCTGTAATTTGTAAACGAGTGTCTTCCTTCCTAGGAGACCACAGTGAACACTTTATGTTTATGGACGTCTCCAAAGATTTGGAGAGTTTACAGAACCTATTGTTATCCAAACCACTTCTATGTAACTTCTTTCATCTACTTTTTAGTTCTATCTTAAGCTCTCTGAATTATCATTCTATGTTCACGTTCATAGATAAAACAATCGCCCGTTTTTTCAGTCAGAAGTGGTATTCCACATTTGTCTGTTCTTATATCTATTATTTTCTTTCCGTATCAGCGAGGCAATATTGCAACTATTCTCTCTAATACTGACGAGAACAACAAATGGTTGCTACTGATCATCACATGTAACTACACTTCTCTTTCCCTCCACCTCTATAATTTGGAGTCCCCTCTCGATTGGTACGTCTCTATATCTTATAATTTAACTCTAAAGTCTTCATCTTTAGGCAATTTTCTAGTCCAGATTAGCATTGAGTACCACACATCAACATTTACCTTGATGTTGTTATTAGTTGTGCTGCAAATGCTGTTGTTGCTGCTATTGTTACTGTCACATGTTTTCCTCTACTCAGATAATTCAATTGTAATTTTTACTCCCATATTATACATATGCCTGAATCAAAATAATCATTGATTTATTATGTACAAAGAAAAGCGAAGAAATTGATAACATACAGGTATAATAAACAGAATATGAACGACAGTTTCAAACACAAGTCTCGTGCCCATCTTTCTTCAAAAGTGTTCAGCCCGCTAGGATTCCGAAATGTTTCTCGTAAACGTGAAACCTCGTTCTGCACCGCGTACATCTGCATTCATAATGCAGTCTGGGGTGTGCTTATCAGCTGATTCAAGGAAAGAGCTCATGCATAATGAACTCCACAAATCCTAGAAAGAAGTCTTGTTACCTGATATATGAACATCCATCTTTGAGCTAGTGGAGTATTGTTGTTGAAAACGAAACGAATGATCCTAGACGAGTTTGTTATGAATTGGATGCAAATGATCATGGGATTGATCAATACATACATTATCATATGAACAAAACCTAATGCGACTGATAATAGGAAAATAGAAATATGCAGTAAAAGAAAAAAAAATAGCCTACGAGTAAGCAAGGACTTAATTTGATTTTAATGGCCCTTAGGGGGGGAAGAATAGAACGATTTTCACCGCTGTGCCACCGCGGCCGGTCAGGCGGAAGAGAAAGGAATGAGTCATTGCATTAAAACGAATTAAACGTTTTTGAAAGACGCTGAGGTCAGAGACAGAAATCCACCCGGTGAGTTTGAGAGATGGAAGCGGCACGCGAGAAGGAAATTAAGGACGAGAAGGAGGAAGAGGTGGTGGTTGGAGGGGTGGTGGGGGTGGAGGGGGTGATTTTTTTTTTTTTTTTTTTTTTTCCGAAATTCGGGAGTGAAGAATCACTCCCACGGGGAGTGATGGTAAGGGGAGTAAAGGTGAAGAAAGAGAGAAGACTGTGTTTCGTCGACGATAATCCGTTGCTTCTGTTCTCGGGAACACTATCCCTCCGGAGTGGAATCACAAAGGAGGTAAAGAAGAGATATGAGGGTAGCAGAGAGAAGGGTGAGAAGTTAAAAGTTATTAGCATATTAATTTCATTTCATTTGTTAATTTATTTGCTTATTTGATTACTTGTTAAATCATTTATTTAATTAGTTTGTTTTATCTATTGTCTTCGTTTGTTTATTTAATTTTTTATTGATTTATTCATTTACTTACTAATTCATTTAGTCATTTTATTTATTTGTTTGTTTCAAATCACTTGTTTGTTTTTAATAATTTATTTCTTTTTTCTTTTTGAGTAGAGACCAGATTCCAGTAATTAAAGAATCATTTGTGGACAGAAAATAGTGTGTGTAAAGGACGGGAATAAAATTCAGTTTTAGGAGACAGAAGTAAAAGAGGAAAGAGCGAAAGAATAGTGGAGTAAATGTGGCTGTGAAAAAAACGGAGAGGCGTCAGATAAGTAGAGAACAAGATCATATGTGTCAGGCTGCAGGAAGACTGTAAAGAGGAAAACCAACCAGAATTGGATAGTAGGAACTGTATCGAATGATTGAAATCACGTGTATGTACGTACACATGTATGTATGTAATGTACACGTGTATGTATGTAATTTCATGTAGGTGTTTACCTAAGGGTGAGATTGGAGAGTGCTATGGGATGATATTGACGTTGGGTGGGATTGTATTGAAAGGTTGTGGTAATATAGACTTTGTGTGATGTGTGTAATTTTTTTTCATTTGTAACATAGGTGACAATTAAGAACGAAACTTCTTTGCCGTTTTACTGAAAGTTTTCACTTTAAAACAAGCAAATAATAAAGGTCGCAGTTTATGTATGTATATATGTATGTAAGATGTATGTATTCATGTATTCATGTATGCATGTATGTATGTATGTGCATGTATGTATGCATGTATGTCTGTATGTATGTATGTATGTATTTATGTATGGGTGTATGTGTGTGTGTTTACTTAAAGATGAGGAGAGGAGAATGAATAGTGTTTGTTATGAACAGATGACAATTGGGCGAATTAGGGATAAAATAATTTGGACATAAATGTTCAATGCATATAACAACTGTTCTTATTAGTGACATGATGACTATGTCAGTTATCAATGACAGTATCTTCCATGTTTTATGGATTCTGACTGAAGTCCAAATTGTGGCAATTTTCTTCGTCCGGGAATACTCACATATTTCTTAATGTTTAAGAAAGACATTGTAATGTAATTCTTTTGTTGTGTAATATATGCAAGATAAAGAATTACTTGATGCAATTACTGTGCTAATTATCGAGGACAGCTTTTTCTCCGTTTTACGAAAGTTGGGCCAATGCTCCAAGACGGAAAAAAGGCACTGTATCTGCATAATTTATATACGTGATTCACTACGGTCTTGGAACATGTGCTGGACTCGTTTTAGATAACTATTAGTCTCTTGGATGAGACCTCAGACCTCATATCCCGATCTATGGGTAATGTTGCGACCACACACAGACACACACACACACACACACACACACACACACACACACACACACACACACACACACACACACACACACACACACACACACACACACACACACACACACACACACACACACACACACACACACACACACACACACACACTACAGTGGCCAGTGTTCGAATCCCGCCCAGGGCTGAAATAATTTCAGTATCGCTACGCTGCGAGTCGTTACTTCAATTCTCGAGGGCGGGGAGTTGTGTGTGTGTGTGTGTGTGTGTGTGTGTGTGTGTGTGTGTGTGTGTGTGTGTATGTGTGTGCGTATAAAGTCACAACATTACCCATAGTCATATATGAGCACACACACACACACACACCAAACATACACACAACTCCTTTCCCAGTAGATTTGGAGTGGTGGGTCACAATGTAGCAATGCTGATTTTTTCAGCCCTGGGTGGGATTTGAACTCGGGTTGCTGAAAAACCGGTCAAGGGTGATACCATGACACTGTTGAGCAATTGGAGGTGTGTGTTTATGAAATGGTAAAAAAAAAAAAAACATAAAATGTATGCTAGGAAATCCTTATACCTTTGGTAGATTATATATATATATATATATATATATATATATATATATATATATATATATATATATATATATATATATATGATCCTTTAGATTTGTTGACATTCCAGACGAATTATCTTTAAAGCATTTTGACCAAGTCTGTAAAGGAATCATATATCAGAGGTAGGTATATTCTCTTCTAACAGTTATTTCGAGAACTCAAAACTTGTTTTTCCTTACCAATTACTCCTTACCAACGAGTCTTATCATTTTCCAATTTGCATAATTTCCAATGAGAGGTATAAATCAAGCTTACTGCTTTCTCCCTTGGAAACACTGGATCTGCGAGGTAGTTGAGAATTCTAATCACACAGTATAACAAAACCCACATGTTTATGTCGTAGTACATCTATGTCTCTACATTCCTCCAAGAATATAGCTTAGGAAAGAAATATCGGCAGATAACATTTGCAAAGTCGTTTTTTTATAAATTAATATCATGTACTTAAAACAATACGTGAGGATTACCTTGACCGCAAATGGATTTATTACTATTGATATATTATGGAGAGCTGGAAAAGAACGAGATTCATACCACAGTAATGAAAGAAAAACAACACAAAGTAAATTTACTCTATAAACTTCAACCAAAGATATTAAAAATCTCAAAACTATCAATGTGAACCGAATTATTTGAATATACGATATAACTTTTCTATTTTACAAAAAAGTGGGGAGGAATACAAAGATATATTGATATGCATCAAGGTTTTTACTGAATATTCATAACTACAATTTTTACAACAGAAATCGTCAGAAGATATTGAATGCTTTAAAACCCATATGATGGTCAAACATATAGTAGAATATAGATCGATGGTGACTTTATATTTTATGACAAAAGCGTACAAATTTACTAAGAACTAGTTTTCAATTTATTTTCATATAGGAAGGTGTCTAGCAGAACGCATTAGAAGTTTGAAATATATGTATATGTATATATATGTGGATACAAACCATTCTGAATATGTAATATTGTAAAGGCATAAAGTAATTTTGACGCAGTCTGAAAGGATTTCTCCCCGTCTTCTCTGTTTTCTGCGTGAGAGGACGGAGAGGGGGTGGGTGTTGCCGATTAAATAAAGCGGCTTTGCTATAGATGTGCTGTGTCTTGCGGCATTGCTTCTGACCAAGGGCAGTGGGCGGGATGCCAAGAGTGACCCGTCATCCACGAGGAGCTAAGACGAGAGGGGGAAAGGGTGGTGGATGAAACAAGACTGGAATGAGTAGGAGTGGAATGGGTAGGAGTGGATGCGTGCCTTTTGACATGGCTAACTCCAGTATAAGAAAAGTAAAACAAGCCTTTGGTATATAGATAGGTACAGTAATTCAGTAAATGCTGGCTTAAAGATTACGCGTTACCGTTTTCTTTTTCAAAGAACAGTAAGAAAAATATTTACGGGCAGAACCGTTTAGAGGTAAAATCATAAATAAAATCTTAATAGTGTATTGTATTGGACATCGTGGAAAGTGCTGCATGTACCGTCAGTTCTAGAAGAGAGTTGAACAAAGCATATAAAGAGTGCCTAAAACATTCATAGCCCATCCATACAACATCGATGAATAACGTTGACTTTTTTTTTTACTCAAGTAAACATTTGTGAGGCCGTTTTGCTCATCATTGTCTGCAAACACATGGCCTTGCATTTGCTTTCTCTATTTTTGAGAAAGAGAGAGAGAGAGAGGGGTGGGGAGAGAGAGGAGGATGGTCTTATGGTGTCAAGTGCTGTGAAAAAGGCAGATTGGTACCCAGAGTCGATAGCTTTGTCCATTGCCGCCCTGATCTTCTGAGTGGGCCCGTTGTCCTCGAGCAAACGCAAGTCTTTTGTCATCTATCTTTACGTCTTCTGGATCATGTAGGCCCGGAGTTTGAACCGCAGAGGATCTGGTAACAAGAGTACGATATTCTAGGGATGAAATGGATAAAATAAAATAGAATAAAATAAAAAAGAGATAAGAAAGAGTATTTTCTTCTCTCTATAAGTTAGTTTCATGACATTAAATCTGTCTGTAATGACTAAATATTATTATTCTTTACATATGACAGTATTGACAGAATAAAATATCAAACTACTTATTGATATTAGATAACGGTGTCATATCACAGGTATATCTGAAATAGTAGGAGAATAATAAAAAAACGAAAATATAGACCTGACTAAAAATGTCTAATAGAATGACGAAAGAAAATCTGGATTAAAAAAAAATAAAAAAGATGGTAGAATATTGACTAGAGTGTTTAATTGCCATTGGTATCACGCCTATTTAACCTCGTGAGAAGCATCATATGGCTGAGGTACGATAATTAATTAATGCATCACCATATTCGCGTTATAAAATATAAAGTTACTGCTATATTGCTCATTCTCTTTTATTGAGTATTAATAAACACAGAAAACGTGATCAAGCCAGTTAACAGAATTCGGGGTCACTCGTGAGCAGCATCAGGTGGCTGAGGTACGATAATTAATGCATCACAATATTCGCGTTATAAAATATAAAGTTACTGCTGTATTACTCATTCTCTTTTATTGAGTATTAATAAACACAGAAAATCGTGATCAAGCCAGTTAACAGAATTCGGAGGTCATTCAGCTACAACAACAAAATAAATATAATAATGACGCCAACATCGGAATCGTCGTATACACATTCGCGCCTCATGACGTCACCGTATGGAGGATCGTTTGAAAATCAAAATACATGGATGGTTATAAATTAGTAGCAAAAACACTTACATAAACAATACCCCTATATGAAAAACAGAACCGCGAATGTAAAAGAAAACGAGACAAAATAAAAGATTTGACAGTAGTACCAACAGCTACTATGACAACAGACTCACCACCACCATCAGTACCCACACCAACACAGCACCACCACCAACAACAACAACAACATGCACATCAACAACAACAGCATGCACACTAACAACAACAGCATTCACGCCAAAAATAACAGCAGCAAATATATCAACAACAATACGCACATCAACAGCAGCATGTACATCAACAACAGCATGCACAACAACAACAGCATGCACAACAACAACAGCATGTACAACAAAAGTAGCATGCACAACAACAGCAACAACAACAACAACAGCATGTACATCAGTGACAACAACAACAGCATGCGCAATAACAAAATAACAACAGCATGTAAATCAACGACATCAACAGCATGCACATCAACAACAAACACAACGAAAAAGAAAACAGAACAACAGTTAAATCATCACTATCATCATCAACAATATCATATTTCACCACTTTAGCACACTTTGACCATTTTCGTGAAACACAGTACTCGAGAATAAACTATGTCGATGTTAGATTATCAAGAGCAAATGTATATTTATATGTATGTATGCATGCATTTATGTATGTACATATGTATGTATGTACATATGTATGTATGTATGTATCCACTCAATATGTCATTCATCACACGCAGTTAGCGGCATTACAAAATGAAAAAGTCATCTGTTCTATTAACCATCACAAATATACCACATTGTATATGTATGCTAACAAGCCATATAGTGTAAAATCGAACAACGCAATTTGCCTAAAAATGTATTGTTACTACTTATCTTCAACAATAAACTTAAGCTAAAATATTCCAAAAGTTGTAAAGACAGTTTCGATAGGATTACCTGATCGTGTTAACAACTTCTCGACGTTGGAGGTGGAAGCAGAAGCTTAGCACTTTATGAGAAAATTGACTGGTGATATTAGAATTGTGTTATCGTTTTAGCGAAGACTGATGGTGTGCTGAAATATTAGAATCATAATTTAGTTGAACACGTTAAGACATTACAATCCAACTTGAACGTAAGAGAGAGCGTAACAAGGAAGAAGAGAAACTGGAAATCTATAAGCCTTCTTTCACATTTCGCTCATAATTGTCCTTCTGTTTACAGGTTTCATCTTCGCGTTCGTTGCAAGCAATAACCACTAAATTGTATTCAATCTTTTCCAGTATTTCTCATACTTTTATCCTTAAGGTCGTTTTTTAAATTATTTTTGCAATCTCAAATCATATCTATATATATATATATATATATATATATATATATATATATATATATATATATAAATATATATATACATGTATATATATGTATGTATGTATATATATGCATATATATATATGTATGTATATATATGTATATATATATATATGTATATATACATATATATATATAACGTGTATATATATATGTATATATATATATGTACACATATATATATATAAGATTGAAGGTGAAAGAAGTTGACGAGGAAAAATGGGGGAATTTTACGCCTTAACGTTTCGACCCGCAGGATCTTGATCACAAAGCTAACAACTCAAACGTAACCGGATATTTTATACACGGACGGGTCATCTTATGGGACGCTTCGGAGAGCTTGTTATTTTATCTGCGTATTCTTTTATTATTAATAAGCTTGTGGCTTTTGCTAAACATATAAAGCCTTCTCTATGGTTAATGTTGTTATTAGTGTTGATATATGCTGCCTCAATTGTCTTCCTTAGTTTCTTGGATGATCCTTTATTTAATACGGTTGTGTTGTTCCAGTCTGTATATAATATATATATATATATATATATATATATATATATATACATATATATATATAATATATATATATCAAGGACTACTATTACACAGGACGTGCGCACCCAGATTCCTGGCTTCGCTAGCGGAGGCCATTGCTTTCTTTGTAACCTAACATTTTATATTGGACAAATATATCAAAACTAGAAAGCTAACATTGTATATAGGACAAATATATCAACTTTTGACTTATTCAATGCAGTACAAGTTAATATAAAAATTTATAGTGATATGAGAAACTATTTTTAAGGCACTGTTATGCTTTGAAATGCCAATTTTAGCCGGACTTAACAGGTATTATTGTATGAGGTTAGTGGACACCAGGGTTGGCGATTTTTTTTTTTTTTTTTTAATCTTTTTAAAAAATATATAGCTTTTTTTTTAATCAGATTTATTTTATTTAAATATATATATATTTTTTATAGATTTTAAGTATTGTGGGATTGCTATCTGATATGTGATCTGATTGCTAAAGGACATTTTTGGTATATCAATATAAGGAGCAGTGTTATATAGACTTGCCACAGGTATACAAGGAACGGTATAAGCCTACATGTAGTATATATCACATAGCATAGAAGTGGCCTTGCAGTCTGGCTTGTTCACTGTCATGCCACTCAGAACCCCACCAGAAAATGCAACAGTTGGCCGAATCTGTACTTCATCTATCAAGAGAAATACATTCTTCTGCTGCAGTGTCTTCACTTTGGCAAATGTTTCCCTCATCACCTGATCCTTGTCAATAGATGAAGTGATGTACTGCAGCTTGCGTTTCCTTGGCAGCACCAAAAAGTCTCTGAGCTGTTCATAACTACACTTGGGGCATAATTCAAGAGCAAAACAATAATCATTCATGGAAAACTCTTTCTGTAATAAAAGTTCCAACGGACGTGTCAAAAATACCAGCTTCTCATTCTCGGTGTTTACACAGGCTGACGTGTGGGTTTGAAGAAGAGTGACAATAATCTCAATCTTTTTGTCAAACGGGATGTCATAGTTAATTGCTAAGCGCACAGCTTCGGCAAACTGACCATACGACCTCAAACCATTGTTGGGATGAAGTATCTTACCCAGTGGTACACTAATGCCCTTCTTCATTGCACGGCAGATCAGTGGGCTACACAACGTGGGCGTGTTTTCGACAATCACAGACAGTCTGCACTCGCTGAAACTTTCTGTCATGAACAGACACACTAACCTTTCTTCCGATCTTGAAATAATTAAGTTCTTGTACTGCTTCTGTAGGTCACGTTCAGGTCTAAAAGCATCAAATGAAGTAATCGTATCTTTCTGAAGAAAATGCCTCAGTTGTTTGTCTTCGGCCTTCGCCGGGCGAGGTACAGGTTTTGAAGATGGCAGACATGAAGCAGGCACATTGAAGACACTGGGAGGGATCGCAGGTACGTAGAACCACCAGGCAATTTGATAGAAGGCGTGTTGGGACCCCAGTGTTTCTCACAAATGAAAAATCTGTCAGAATCAACAACAAAGTTCTTACGTGGTGGCAGCACATCAATCCACTTCTGTCTTTCATAACGGTCTTTTGGCAGTCGAAACACTCGGCACCTGTTATCCTTGTTATAATTACCGTTGCAGTTCACAACACCACACTTATTCGGCATTTTGAATACACAAAATCAGCAAGAACCTATGTAAACAAATACAATCCACTTGTAAATGCAGCCACGCGGGAAAGACGGAGTAACACAACCTTAACACCTCCATTGCTAGTAGCACACTGGACCAGTGTTGCCACTCTGGAAAAAAAAAAAAACCTAGACAGCTTGCCAAAAGCTACTACATTGAACAAAAAACGACTAGATTCGAATTATATTACACAACATACACATGAAAACATTTTGAAGTTAGAAAATTGTATACATCATACTAATTACCACTGCCTGTAATGGTGCAATAATCCAAACTTTCACAACCAATCACTAGTTAGTCAAGTAGACAACTATGAGCTAAACTCGTCACTTGTATGCAGGCAAGACTATTGTTGCATTGCTCTTTACGATTCTGCGCTTAAAAATTTGCACGAACTAATAATTCGGATAATACAAACCTCAACCGTCCTGCAACCATCTATATATTAATGTAACCAATCAATCGCGAAAACATACTATAAGCAAA
>NC_134787.1:60854250-60856750 GCF_046742065.1 Oratosquilla oratoria
AGCCATCGCGGCACATCATTGTTCTGTTGGTGCAGTAGCAAGGAATCCCAGAAGCTTGTAGAGATTGAAGGCTTCTGTCAAGGAAGAAAATGTTGTGCATTTGAAAGAGAATACTCTGTTGAATAGACGAGTGTTTTTAGTGTACCACTGAGTGGTTGTAGTCGTTTTTGACCAACAAAATAGAAGAGATTAAGCCACATCCTTTATCTGACTGGAAACGATGTGGGGTCGGAAAGCTCATTAGGTAGTGATCATTACCATTCGCTGATGAACATTTTCTTTGACATTAGATTATCTATATTCTATGATGTTAAATACTAGAGAAAAATGCCAAATTGGTCTGATAAATGTACTCAACTTACATGGCATCATGAAAGATAATGTTCTGTAACAGTGGGTAATTCTGGATGTAAATATGCACATGTAGTGACAAACATACACGTATACATAACCTGTAAATTGTACAATTACTCTCATTTGGTCTTCTTGGCACAGCGTACCGATTTCCTTAAAGCGGGAGAAAAAATATGTCACAAATAAAAATGCGCTATTACATAGATGATATAGCAATTTCTATAATGCCGGTAGAGACGTTCACATTTGTCATCTAAATATCACAATGCACACCTTACATACTCTCTTTATATACGCTCTTGTATTCTCACTCCCATGTGACATACGAACCCACACAACACACGACCTTTGCAACTGCTATTATTTGGCTTAAATTTGATATTCCAACTTTTAATTCGGAAAAGGAGGAAGAGGATTCCTCCATAAATACGCCACGTGTGGAAACCATTCTTAGGTACATTACACAGTCCAATACATTCCGTTCTCCTTACCCTTTCGTGAAGCCCAGCTTTCAATTACCGAACGCACATACCACACGAACTTCTGTGACCTGTGTCATTCAGCACACTTCCTATTATTACAGGGACCAGATGGAGAGCGAGAGGAAGTCTATGATACACAGAATTGGTTTTCAAGTCAATTCTGAATGTGGTGCATCATTTTATTTACATTCTGTGTAATGCGTTGTAGAAAGTAAAGGGTTGTAATTTGCAGTGGTGTATTTATGATTTCTTCGATAACAACCAAAACTGCTGTCTTCAGAGTAAATATCTCGAGCCAAAAAAAACAAAAAAAATAGAGACATAGAGGTAGTAGGGGGAAGATTTAAGTCGCTTAAGAAAAGAATATATATCAGAAATTAAGGATTATCAACATGCTTTTTCTTCAGTCCTCAATCATAAAAGAATAAAAGGTGAATCTGAACAGTAAAGTTATCAAAAAAATTCCTGGAATAATGCCTGCATGAAGCACAAGGTTTGTAAAGAGGGGAAGAAAAGGTGAGCAAAGAGATTAGGTATTAAGGTCGTGGGCAGTGTGTTCATGAAGTATGCAAATTGAATTGTCACCCATTACCTATTTGCCCTGTCAGGTGTAGCAAGTAAAAAGCAAAGTAAGTTTTATAAAGTAATCTCATCATTTTTAGGTTGAAATTAGGTTTTTGTAGCAAAAGAAACATGTAGAATATCCTTCATTTATCAGATTATGTAGTAAACATTATAAAGATGGAGCGTAAAATGTAAAAGTTAATTTGGAACTATGAAAATCACGCGAACAAATTCTTGAACGCGGCGCGAAAGAAACCACGAACAAAGGAAGAGGCATTAGGTCAGCAACCGTCTTGTGGTCTCTAAAGGGTTTAACCTTCCATGAAGTCTGAGGGTAAAATCCAGAAAGACTCAAGGGACCAAAAGACGTCACAGGAAAGAAGATCTTCACACGGGGGAGGGGTTTTATTTAAAATATCATTAAAGGCGAAATTAAGAGATTTTGGTCATGAAAACTAAAGGACTTGGAGGTTACAGCTTCTCTGCAGTATAGGTGTAATGATAGAAAGATACTGAAGTCTTGTTGTTGCTGTTAGTGGATTTAGTAATATCAGTTCTTGTATCTGAAACACCATGATAACTGGCTTGTCACTGGTCTCCAAGATAGTAGACATGACATTGTTCCGATTTCAGGATTGGCTTTCGAAGTCTGACTTTGATGCTGCAGAAATGAATAGAACCTCATGTCAGCAAGTAAAAGGAAAAGGGCCTCCGCGAACGAAGAGATGATCGTGGATACTTGTGTCCTTCTGATTTATTTCTCTTTGCTCAATCTCCCATATCTTCGCAATTCTTGAGATCCGTAGCTTATAGCTTGACATGATTTCCTTTTCCTTTCGTAATAATGATGAAAACTTGTACACCTTCCTGTCTCAGTTTTATTTTCAATAGATTTCTTTAGTTGAATGGTCATAAAAAGATGGTTAGTCCATTCAAAGTGTTGGTATATCTAACCTAACCTAACCTAACCAAACCTAACCTAGCATGACCTAATCGAACCTACCCTAATCTTACCTAAACTATCTTTATCTAATCTAACCCAACTTGACCTTAACCTAACTCAACTTAGTCTAACCTAACTTAAGTAATTTAACCTTGTA
>NC_134787.1:60859250-60861750 GCF_046742065.1 Oratosquilla oratoria
TTGATTTTTATATATTTTTTGTTAATCAGTTCATTTTTTAGGCGTCGTATTGTTATCCTTAACAAAAATTCTAAATCTAGGTGAACCGTAGATTATATATATAGTGATGGCACTCTGAAATAAGGTTTCCATTTTGTAATAGATTTTGTATAAGTATATAACACTCTTATCTTTTTATCTATATATTGATTGATCTATTAATGTAATTGTTTTACTTTGTATATTCATTGAATTAATTTATTTATCTATTTTGTTTTTTATTATTTTTGTCTATGTATTCCTTTATTTATTTATTTACTTATTTATATTTATCTATCTATTCATTTATTCATTTATCTGTTTATGCACTTATTTATCCGTTTGCTATCATGATAGTCATTACTTTGGTTAGGTTCTTCTCAGACCCTCCTCCTTTCCACCCCAAAATGATAACGAGACTCCAGTTTCACGTTTTAATTTGCATGCAACGTAATCATGAAATTTTGAAAACTAACACGATTATCATATTCAATGAAACCTTATTAAAACTCTTGGGAAGAACTGGAATAAGTGAACACGAGACAAGTGGCATGATAAAGCTGAGAAGGGACCTGAGGTTATATTTCATGCACGTGCATAGCTTGTGCACATGCTCACAGCTCCTCGATCTCAGAAGTCACTAGGAGCTTCGAGTGTATTGGCCAAGCAAGAGACACATATTTTCATCCCTTAGGCTCAAAACATTATCTCTGTGTTTTACATTTAATTGATTTCAATTGATTTTGATTATTTTATTATTATTTACGCTTCGAGCATATTGGCCAAGCAAGAGACACATATTTTCATCCCTTAGGCTCCAAACATTATCTCTGTGTTTTACCTTTAATTGGTTTTAATTTTTTTTATTATTTTATTATTATTTATATTGTTATGATTTTTATTTTATTCTATTTTTTTTTCTTTTATAGTTGTTATATATTTTTTTCGCATCCGACCTAGTTATGGACCAAAAGGTCTCCTGTCGGCATGCTCCTCCTTTGTAATCCTTTGTATAAGCCGTTGTTAAACCCAGTACAAGTACGAACGTAGGTCTTGGGTACCTGTGGAGGAAGTTGGGTTGAGCTATTCTCACGAGTGGACGTCATGATGGATCCAACCGAATCATTCTGATGGGTGAAGAAGGCAGACCGAGTGGTTGGTTGAACGAAAATAGCAAAATAATATGTATATACTCTCTGCTTCGAAATACTGTGCCTTGCTGCATTGCTTCTGACCCTGTCAGGAGACAGGAAAGACCCTTCATCCAAGAGGAGCTAAGATGAAAGGTAAACAAATGGGTGGTGGATGGGAAGGGAATGAGTGTAGGTGGGCACGTGGCTTGGCTGGCTACTCCCTATATAATGGGAAAGAGGCCGTTGGTATTTAGTATAGAGTAGTTTCAAGTCTCAATATAGGGAACTCACAACACCACTGCGACCACTAAGGCCCCTTTCACACTAGGCAACTAGTGATCGTCACTAGTTGCCTACCATTATTTTAAATTGAGCCTTTCACACTACGTCACTGCGGTTGTACAGTTTCGCAACAGGCTATGGCTGTTGCCCGCTCCGGTAACAAGTGACCGTCACTGGCAGTTGCCGTCACCGACCGTCTCTTTTTCTTGACCAGCAAAGCCAACAGGAGCACCTCCTCCATTGATACCATTCCTTCGACTAATGAGATGATGAGAAAGGATTCCACAACTCGGTGACAGTCACTGGTTGCTTGCAGTTGCCCGAGACTTTCACACTAGGCAACTAGTGACCGCCACTAGTGACAGTCACTAGTTGACTAGTGTGAAAGGGGCCTAAGTAATCCTGATGCCTTCCAAGAGATCTATCAAATGTGAAAATCAGAACTCTTTTTCATGATTAGAATGTCTTTTTCTGTGTTGCCTAACAGCACGTGGAGGGAACGGAAACCAATCGCTGGATTTAAGCTCTTCTTATGTGAATAGGCTGAGAACAAATCGTTGAAATTTATAGCGAAAATGAGCCAGAATTTGTGGTAGACCCTTGGATCTGGACACCGAGATGGAGGTGAAGATGTTCGAGGGTTTTGAAGCTGAACGGTGGTGATATAATTCTTTCGTCGTTTTCCTCACAAGAACACCAAATGTAGGTCTTTGGTCGTGGTCTCTGGTGAACCAATGTCTTTGGTTTTCATACGATGTAATGATATATCCCAAATCTTACAATTCCAAAATAGAAATATCCACTTGTGTGGGTGATGCTTTATATATCCATTCCTCGTATTTGTTTTCCAACTCTTTAAAAAAAAATTACGTTGTATATAAAAAGTTATAATGTCCTAAGCACTACACTTCTAGTAGAATACTGAATGTATTTATACCTACATTCAAAAGCATTTTCTGAAGACCGTTGGTTATCTTTCACTTATGGGTAACGGGCCTGAAATAAATTTTTTCCATATTAAATAACTCGTATCAAATTTAGAAATAATCTAATCTACAAAACCTAGC
>NC_134787.1:60864250-60871750 GCF_046742065.1 Oratosquilla oratoria
GAAGCCCTTAGTATATATGTATAATTATATATATATATATATATATATATATATATATATATATATATATATATATATATGCAGAAACCACCGGAAAATTGAAAAAATGGATACCGAACGTTTTCTCCTATCTAAGGGGTAGAAACTTCAAGGATCAAAATTCCCCTACTATTCCTCGTATACTTACTCCACCTTCATTCTCATTTGTCAATATCTTTTTCGTTCAACACTGCTGTCATTGTTGCCGTCATGATCTTCCTTAACCTCTTTGATGCCGGCATCGTTGGTGATATCACATATATTCTCATTTCCTTCGGTCTTCCAGGTCCTCGTTTTGAACGTCTTTATCGTCATCGTCATAATCGACGTTAACTTCGACACTATCAAGGTTCGTCGTCGTTGTCGTCTCCTTTGCAATCGCTACTGAAGTCTCAATTGCCTTCATAAGTCTGCACTATCTTAGTAGTTTTTACCCTTGACTCCATGTCTTCAGAAGAGTCTGTGTAGTGTCGTCCACTGCCTTTTCCTTTCAGAAAGCTGAATGCACTTTTTTCCAATTACCTGCTCCTTCTGCATTCTCCAGCCTCCCTCTTCCTCTTCCTTTTGGCTTCACTTTCTTACCCCATCTTCTTCCCTATTCCATCGTCTTTTTCTCCTTTTAATTGGCCCATGGCCTTCGTTCCTTGGAGGCCCCAGTTTCTCCAACATTTTTGAAAAATTCTTTCCTTCTTCCTTCACCCTGGAGTACTGTGGATAAACTTATTCTGACGAATCCAGAGTTTACTTTCTTAGTCTGAACAATGGTTCCTGGATTCCAGCTCTTCACGAATATATATTGTTTTAAATGATACAAATAATTATTTTTTCTCAAGGGAGCACACCCTGCTTAGCGCGGCCTAAGAGGTCAAGTTTTCACTTAATTCCTTAAATACTTGGCGCTGGAAAATCCGCCTCAAATGATCAAGCTGTCTTTCAAAGACTTGAGCTAAATAGAATCCTTAGATGAATGTTTCTCAATACTTTCTTTCCATTTTTGTACCCTTTCACTATATATCAGAATATTATCCACCTCGAGATGCAGTGAAATTGAAGGGGTGGCCGGAAATGAGATAATGGAGTGAAAAGGGCTTTGACGAGAAGGGGAATGTCTGTTGAGCTAGGAAGTAAGAAGGCAAGGGATAGGGACAAGTCGAGAGTGGTTGGTTGTGGATGATACTGTGACGTAGCCCGAAGGGGTTTCTCCATGCCTTCTCCATAATCTCCACAAGGGGACGATGAAACAGGGTTGCCATATAAGTGAGCCTATCCTGATGTATATGTGCTATGTCTTCCTGCACTGCTTTTGACCCGGACAGGGGACAAGAGATAGGCATGGGCTTTATCCGCGAGGAGCTAAGATGAGAGGGGAAATGAGGGTGATGTATGGGAGTGGAATAGGCGAGATTGTGTGCTTGCTTTGTTATGGCTACACCCCCCCATTATAAGGGGAAAGAACCCCTTGGTATATAAATAGAATGATAGGCAATGGATCTCCACCCAGAAAGAATAATTTACAACTTTTAGATTCTACAAAACCTCTTTTCTACCAAGCTCCTTCAGTACCTCCTTTACCACACTCATACTTCTGTGTCTTTTGCACCCTGAGACAAAGGATAAGAACACCGCCACCATGTCCCTTGCGAGTTATCGGAGGCGACTGAATAAGGCGAGACGAGGGGTTTGTGAGTCTCTCTGTGTGTAACTTTCTCCCACGCAGTGGACTGAAAATGTCAAAAAGACTCGTCCATCTCCCTTTAATGTCAGTACACCAGAACGATAAGATATGATGATCTGTGGATTATGCCGATTGCAGGATAGGCTGAAATGAAGTATGTAGGAAAATCAATATTTCATTAGCCAGAGTCTGAAAATCTGTGGTCTCAATTCTTTCCAAGACTGGGCCTCATCCTGAGATGATGATATTAGGATTTTTTTCCAATTCGTCTCAATATATAGAGTTAGTTTTCCCATGATCATATTTCTAAATTTATTCTGGTCCCCTTTCCTAACCTGCTTCATCATGCTCTCCTCCCCCTTTTTTTTTTTTTTTTTTTTTTTTGTCTTCAATACCTTATTTTCTCTACCTACACACTCCAAATATCCACCCTTCTCTCTCCTACTCCTCCTTCTATTCTTTGTTATATCTTATGATTCCATCCTTCTTGTCTCTCCTTTCTTTTCTTCAGAACAAATTTCTTCCTCTTTCCTTAATCAAACGTCTCTCATTGGTGCTTACATTCTATTCTGGCTGTTGCAAGGAGATTTTCTTCAGGAGAAGGAAACCATTATAGACGTCAATTGCTTGGCTTCTTTTAATCTAACAGTCCTTTTTTGTGTCTCCTTTTCTCTCCTCCTTTGTCTAGATCCATCCCCTACTCTTTCTCTCTCGCTTCTCTTTGTTTTTCTCTTTATCTCTTCCCTCTTTTTTTTGTCTTCCTTTTTTCTTCTCGTATCTTTTGCCCTGACCGTTACACCTCTCCTTTCAACTCCTTACCACTTCAGTCCAATTCCCTTCCCTTTTCTTTCCTTTCCATGTCCTCTTACCTTCTCCTTCACTCTTTTTTACACTTTCGTTTCCTGCCTTCCTTCCCTCCCCTCCCCTTCCCTTCCCCCCCTCATCTCCCCTCATCTCCCCTCACCTCACCTCACTTCACATTTTCCCCTTTCTCTTACCCTCTCTCTCTCCCTCTCCTCTTCGTCCACTCTCCCCCTCTCTTAACCTCTCTCCCTCTCCTCTTCGTCCGCTCTCCCACTCTCTTACCCTCTCTCTCTCCCTCTCCTCCTCGTCCGCTCTCCCCCACCTCTCTTCTCCTCCCACTTCCCCCACTTTCCCTCTATTCCCTTTCCTCTTCCCCTTTCCCTTTCTTCTTATCGCCCATCACCTTCCCTCCCCATCCCCCGTAATGGGTATTGCCTGAAAGTTTTATATTATTAGTATTTTGGGTTTTAATGACCTCCCTAAGGACCAAGTCACTACGCACTCTCTTGTGATTTGAGACTAATATCCACTCAAAAAAAAAAAAAAAAAAAAAAAAGTGGCTGGTTACTTTTAATTTGTATCGTCACTCAAAAAAAAAAAAAAAAAAAGGAGGCTGGTTTCTTTTAATTTGTATCACCCTTCCTTTCTGCCACTTTATGTTTCTTCTTTACCACTTCCACAGTTTAACTTTCTCGGTGTGATATAATCCCCAAGGATAGAATAGTTGGTTATAGATAGCAAAATACCCTTCCCCAATTCCCCTTCCTTAACATCACCAACCTCCCCTCTCCTCCCATCCTTTGCTCTTATTTAATTTCCCCTCTCTTCCTATACTATCTTCACTTCCTTCCCCTCCCCTCTCTTCAACTCTTCCCCTCCTCCCCTGTCCTCTCCTCTCCTCTCCCCTCTCCTCTCATTCCTGCCCCTCTTTTCTCTTCCCTTCTTTTCTCTTCCCCTCCTTTCCCCTTTCTCCATTCCTGAAACCTCTCTTCTCTTCCTCTCGTTTTCCCTCTCCTCTTCTATTTCTTCCCATCACCTTTGTTCTTATTTAATTTCCCCTCTATTCTTATACTATCTTCACTTCCTTCCCCTCCCCTCTCTTCAACTCTTCCCCTCCTCTCCTCTCCTCTCCCCTCCTCTCCCCTTTCCTCTCCCCTCCTCTCCTCTCCCCTTTCCTCTCCCCTCCTCTCCTCTCCCCTCCCCTCCTCTCCTCTCCCCTTTCCTCTCATTCCTGCCCCTCTTTTCTCTTCCCCTCTTTTCTCTTCCCCTCCTTTGGCCTTTCTCTCTCTGTTCCTAAAACCTCTCTTCTCTTCCTCTCGTTTCCCCTCTCCTCTTCTGTTTCTTCCCCTCACCGCCTCTCTCTTCTTGCGTTGCCTCTTCTTCCTCTCACCTTTACCCTTCCGTCCTTCCTTTCGGTCCCCTTGCAAACTTTTCTCATTTTCTCTCTTCCCCTTTCCTTCTCTCTCTCTATCTCCTTCTCCCCCTCTTCTTTCCTTCACTCTTGTCCCTCTCCTGTCTTCCTCTTCCCCTCTCTCATTCCCTTCCCCTTCCCACTTCCCACCCCCGCCCTTCTTCTTCCCTTTTGTCCCCTACTCTCTTCTACCCTCCCTTCCCCTCTTCTTCCCTTTCTTCTCTCTCCCTTTCCTCCATCCTTCCCTTTCGTTCCCTACTCTCTTCTACCCTTCCTTCTCTTCTTCCCTTTCCTCTCTCTCCCTTTCCTCCATCCTTCTCTTTCGTTCCGTACTCTCTCCCACCCTCCCTTATCCTCTTCCCTTTCCTCTCTCTCCTTTTCCTCCATCCTTTCCTTTCGTCCCCTACTCTCTTCTCCCATCCCTTCCCCTCTTCTTCCCTTTCCTCCATCCTCCACTTTCGTCCTCTACTCTCGTCTTCCATCCCTTCCCCTCTTCTTTCCTTTCCTCTCTCTCCCTTTCCTCCATCCTTCTCTTTCGTATCCTCCTCGATCCCTCCCCTTTCTCTTATTGCCAATCTCGCATAACGCTTCCTTCTATGTTACCTTTCCCATATATCCATCAGGCATTCTTCCAGTCTTTCTTTTCTTACCTTGAGTCTTTTATATGTATTTCATGTTTTATATATCATGTTTAGCTTCCATCCGCACCAATCCATTCATCTCTCGAGCATCTCATATTACATACAGGATTTAAGTTTTTTCTTATCTTCTTACATTCCTTCCTGCATTCCATCAGGCTTTCCTTGTCTCTCTCTTCTCCCATCAACCCCTCTTCATGCCTTTCCATTCTTCACCCATCACGCTTCTCTTTACTTTGTAATTCATCTCTGCGAAAATGGGTCTCCCCTTTTCATTCGCTCACCATTTTACCTCCTCCCATTGTTTGTCTCCTTTTCACTCTACTGTGCTTTCCATTTACTGCTGATTAGCTCTCGGTTCCTTTTCGTACAATTCTTTCGACGGCCCGGGAAGGCTTCACGTCGTATAAGTTTACTTTAAACTTCCGAGTAATCTTTGTGCATTTTAATGTCCCGACTCTCTGCGTCGTAAAGAAGCGGTTGAGACTTTTCGATAGTAAGCTTGGAAGTCTTCTGGAGTTTGCTTGTTTTTTGTTTATCTTTCTTTCTACTTTACAAACTATTTATTTATTCACTTATTAATTCACTTGTATTTGATCAATTCATCTATTTGTTTATTCATTATATATATATATATATATATATATATATATATATCTTTTTTTTTTACTTATGTATTAGTTTACTATTTATTTATCCACGTATTCAGTCATATAACTATTTATTTGTTTATTTGTTCATTCATATATATATATATATATATATATATATATATATATATATATATATATATATATATATATATATATATATATATATATATATATATATCAGAGGAAGGATTAAGGTAGTTAGTGACAGAGTTTGGGAAGGTATGCGATAAAGTTGAAGGTAAATGTGGGTAAAAGTAAGGTGATGAGATGCACAAGGGTAGAGGAATGTAGTGAGTTGGAAGTAAGTCTAAAAGGAGAAAAGCTGAATGAAATTGATAGCTTTAGGTATTTGGGGTCACATGCTGTAGGAAAGGAGGAGTTAAATTATAGATTCTAAGAAGCAAGTATATGCCTTGGGGGGTAGAAAAGTGTTATGAGAAATAGACATTTGGGAATGGTGCACAGAGGGGATTGTATAAAGGGGGTGATTGCGTCTACGGCATTGTATGGGGCAGAGACTTGGAATTTAAGAGAGGCAGAGAGGAAAAGTTTAAATGTTTTCGAGATGAAATGTCTGAGAAGTATGGTAGGGGTTACTACGTTGGATAGAATGAGAAATGAGGTGAGGAGAAGAGAGGAATTGAAAAAAGGAGATAGTAGAAAAGGATGATGAAAGATTATTAGGATTGTTTGGAAACATGGAAAGAATGAGTAATGAAACATTTGTAAAAGAGGTGTGGAAGGCAGAGGTGGAAGGAGTAAATATGAGGGGACGACCAAGATTGAGGTGGATGGAAGGGGTGAAGGGGTTGTTAAGAAAAAAAAAGGATATAAGGATAAGAGAAGAGTGACTGTGTATAGAGGATACTGTTATGCAGGTGGGGGATGGGGGGTAGTGGATGCTTATGTGTGAATGATGTTTTGACGCAACCTAAAGGGATTTCTCCCCGTCTTCTCTCTCTCTCTCTTTTTTTTTTTTTTTTTTTTTTTTTGCATGAGAGGACGGAGAGCGGGGGGGTCGCCTACTAAGTGAAGTGGCCTTGTTCATGTAGATTTGTAGTTTATATCTACATTATTAAGGTACTGGTGTTTGGAGAAGCAAATTCTGTAGTGGTGTCTTCTCTTTACTGTTCCAGTGTTCTCTCTGGTTTATACATACAGTGCGACCTCCGAAGAAACCTCAGGGGGCTGCCAGATTTTATATTCATTTACATATATACAAAGGGTTGCCATAATCTCATTTGAGAAAAATAAAAGAAAGATTCGTCGCGTCCCTTGCTTGAGATCCGAGGGAACAATAGATGGTTCCTGGAGAGTTGGTTTTAAGACGTTGGAGTACTTCTCGCTCCATATGTGTGTATGCACGCTGGACATCAAAGGGGTTGATAACACTCTGGAAGTATTGTATCTTGCTACATTGCTTCTGACCCAAAGCAGTGGGCGGGATACAGCGATGACCCGTCATCCATGAGGAGCTAAGATGAGAGGGAGGGACGGGTGGTGGATAGAAGGGGAATGGGTGGGAGTAGATGCGTGCCTTTGACTTTAGCTACCTTCCTTGTAAGGGGAAAAAACTCTTGGTAGATTGATAGACTGATTTTATCTATTCATCTGTCTACCATTCTCCACTTCGTTGTCTCTTCCCTTTTTCCCGTTTCCCCTCTTTCCTCTCTTTCTTTTTCCTTCCTTTGTCTTTCCTTCCTTACTTCTTCTTTTCGTCTTTACTTTCACTCCTTCTTTCCTTATATCTTCATATTTTCTATTTTCACTGTTATAAAAAAAATATTTTATTTTTTATTTTTCTATTTTTTTTACCTTTCAGCGAATGCTAGTTCACATTTGAATGAACATGTAGTTGTATATATATATATATATATATATATATATTCATATATATATATATATATTCATATATATACATATAATATACAGTAAATATATATATATTTATATATATATATATATATATATCTGTCTATATATACATCTATATATACATATATATATACATATATAGAATATTATATATATATATATATATATGTATATATACATATACATATATATATGCAATGTTTACTGTGACATTTTTGCTCAAATGACTTCTGTTACGTATTAGGGGTGGAGGGAGGGTTGCCAGGGATAGAAATAATAGACGAAATAAAATGGAAAGCATTACCCAGTACTGAACGCTACTTAGAAATGTAACGTGAATTTTGCCATAACGATAGTGTGGCACGAAACTGAATGAAATAACATGACGGGATCCGAAGAAATGAA